>NW_027619424.1:0-42628 GCF_964187855.1 Myxine glutinosa
GTGCGGAAAAGTGGTTTTTCAACACTAACACAAGTGCGAAAAGTGGTTTTTCAACACTATCACAAGTGCAAAAAAGTGTTTTTCCACACTAATACAAGTGCAAAAGTGGTTTCCTGCACCAACACAAGTGCGAAAAGTGGTTTTTCAACACTAACACAAGTGCGAAAAGTGGTTTTTCAACACTAACACAAGTGCGAAAAGTGGTTTTTCAACACTATCACAAGTGCAAAAAGTGTTTTTCCACACTAATACAAGTGCAAAAGTGGTTTCCTGCACCAACACAAGTGCGAAAAGTGGTTTTTCAACACTAACACAAGTGCGAAAAGGGGTTTTTCAACACTATCACAAGTGCAAAAAGTGTTTTTGCCACACAAATACAAGTGCAAAAGTGGTTTCCTGCACCAACACAAGTGCGAAAAGTGGTTTTTCAACACTAACACAAGTGCGAAAAGTGTTTTTTCCACACTAACACAAGTGCAAAAGTGGTTTCCTGCACCAAGACAAGTGCGAAAAGTGGTTTTTCAACACCAACATAAGTGCGAAATGTGGATTTTCAACACTAACACAAGTGCGAAAAGTGGTTTTTCAACACTAATACAAGTGTAAAAGTGTTTTCCTGCACCAACACAAGTGCGAAAAGTGGTTTTTCAACACTAACACAAGTGCGAAACGTGGTATTTCAACACTAACAAAAGTGCGAAAAGTGGTTTTTTTCCACACTAACACAAGTGCAAAAGTGGTTTCCTGCACCAACACAAGTGCGAAAAGTGGTTTTTCAACACTAACACAAGTGCGAAAAGTGGTTTTTCAACACTATCACAAGTGCAAAAAAGTGTTTTTCCACACTAATACAAGTGCAAAAGTGGTTTCCTGCACCAACACAAGTGCGAAAAGTGGTTTTTCAACACTAACACAAGTGCGAAAAGTGGTTTTTCAACACTAACACAAGTGCGAAACGTGGTTTTTCAACACTATCACAAGTGCAAAAAGTGTTTTTCCACACTAATACAAGTGCAAAAGTGGTTTCCTGCACCAACACAAGTGCGAAAAGTGGTTTTTCAACACTAACACAAGTGCGAAAAGGGGTTTTTCAACACTAACACAAGTGCGAAAAGTGTTTTTTCCACACTAATACAAGTGCAAAAGTGGTTTCCTGCATTAACACAAGCGCGAAAAGTGGTTTTTCAACACTAACACAAGTGTGAAAAGTGGTTTTTCAACACTATCACAAGTGCAAAAAGTGTTTTTTCCACACTAATACAAGAGCAAAAGTGGTTTCCTGCACCAACACAAGTGCGAAAAGTGGTTTTTCAACACTAACACAATTGTGAAAAGTGGTTTTTCAACACTAATACAAGTGCAAAAGTGGTTTCCTGCACCAACACAAGTGCGAAAAGTGGTTTTTCAACACTAACACAAGTGCGAAAAGTGGTTTTTCAACACTATCACAAGTGCAAAAAGTGTTTTTCCACACTAATACAAGTGCAAAAGTGGTTTCCTGCACCAACACAAGTGCGAAAAGTGGTTTTTCAACACTAACACAAGTGCGAAAAGTGGTTTTTCAACACTAACACAAGTGCGAAAAGTGTTTTTTCCACACTAATACAAGTGCAAAAGTGGTTTCCTGCACCAACACAAGTGCGAAAAGTGGTTTTTCAACACTAACACAAGTGCAAAAAGTGTTTTATCCACACTAATACAAGTGCAAAAGTGGTTTTTCAACACTAATACAAGTGCAAAAGTGGTGTCCTGCACCAACACAAGTGCGAAAAGTGGTTTTTCAACACTAACACAAGTGCGAAAAGTGGTTTTTCAACACTAACACAAGTGCGAAAAGTGGTTTTTCCACACTAATACAAGTGCAAAAGTGGTTTCCTGCACCAACACAAGTGCGAAAAGTGGTTTTTCAACACTAACACAAGTGCGAAAAGTGGTTTTTCAACACTATCACAAGTGCAAAAAGTGTTTTTCCACACTAATACAAGTGCAAAAGTGGTTTCCTGCACCAACACAAGTGCGAAAAGTGGTTTTTCAACACTAACACAAGTGCGAAAAGTGGTTTTTCAACACTAACACAAGTGCGAAAAGTGTTTTTTCCACACTAATACAAGTGCAAAAGTGGTTTCCTGCACCAACACAAGTGCGAAAAGTGGTTTTTCAACACTAACACAGGTGCGAAAAGTGGTTTTTCAACACTAACACAAGTGCGAAAAGTGGTTTTTCATCACTATCACAAGTGCAAAAAGTGTTTTTCCACACTAATACAAGTGCAAAAGTGGTTTCCTGTACCAACACAAGTGCGAAAAGTGGTTTTTCAACACTAACACAAGTGCGAAAAGTGGTTTTTCAACACTAACACAAGTGCAAAAAGTGTTTTTCCACACTAATACAAGTGCAAAAGTGGTTTCCTGTACCAACACAAGTGCGAAAAGTGGTTTTTCAACACTAACACAAGTGCGAAAAGTGGTTTTTCAACACGAACACAAGTGCGAAAAGTGTTTTTTCCACACTAACACAAGTGCAAAAGTGGTTTCCTGCACCAACACAAGTGCGAAAAGTGGTTTTTCAACACTAACACAAGTGCGAAAAGTGGTTTTTCAACACTAACACAAGTGCGAAAAGTGTTTTTTCCACACTAACACAAGTGCAAAAGTGGTTTCCTGCACCAACACAAGTGCGAAAAGTGGTTTTTCAACACCAACACATGTGCGAAATGTGGATTTTCAACACTAACACAAGTGCGAAAAGTGGTTTTTCAACACTAATACAAGTGTAAAAGTGTTTTCCTGCACCAACACAAGTGCGAAAAGTGGTTTTTCAACACTAACACAAGTGCGAAACGTGGTATTTCAACACTAACAAAAGTGCGAAAAGTGGTTTTTCCACACTAACACAAGTGCAAAAGTGGTTTCCTGCACCAACACAAGTGCGAAAAGTGGTTTTTCAACACTAACACAAGTGCGAAAAGTGGTTTTTCAACACTATCACAAGTGCAAAAAAGTGTTTTTCCACACTAATACAAGTGCAAAAGTGGTTTCCTGCACCAACACAAGTGCGAAAAGTGGTTTTTCAACACTAACACAAGTGCGAAAAGTGGTTTTTCAACACTATCACAAGTGCAAAAAAGTGTTTTTCCACACTAATACAAGTGCAAAAGTGGTTTCCTGCACCAACACAAGTGCGAAAAGTGGTTTTTCAACACTAACACAAGTGCGAAAAGTGGTTTTTCAACACTAACACAAGTGCGAAAAGTGGTTTTTCAACACTATCACAAGTGCAAAAAGTGTTTTTCCACACTAATACAAGTGCAAAAGTGGTTTCCTGCACCAACACAAGTGCGAAAAGTGGTTTTTCAACACTAACACAAGTGCGAAAAGGGGTTTTTCAACACTATCACAAGTGCAAAAAGTGTTTTTGCCACACAAATACAAGTGCAAAAGTGGTTTCCTGCACCAACACAAGTGCGAAAAGTGGTTTTTCAACACTAACACAAGTGCGAAAAGTATTTTTTCCACACTAACACAAGTGCAAAAGTGGTTTCCTGCACCAACACAAGTGCGAAAAGTGGTTTTTCAACACCAACATAAGTGCGAAATGTGGATTTTCAACACTAACACAAGTGCGAAAAGTGGTTTTTCAACACTAATACAAGTGTAAAAGTGTTTTCCTGCACCAACACAAGTGCGAAAAGTGGTTTTTCAACACTAACACAAGTGCGAAACGTGGTATTTCAACACTAACAAAAGTGCGAAAAGTGGTTTTTCCACACTAACACAAGTGCAAAAGTGGTTTCCTGCACCAACACAAGTGCGAAAAGTGGTTTTTCAACACTAACACAAGTGCGAAAAGTGGTTTTTCAACACTATCACAAGTGCAAAAAAGTGTTTTTCCACACTAATACAAGTGCAAAAGTGGTTTCCTGCACCAACACAAGTGCGAAAAGTGGTTTTTCAACACTAACACAAGTGCGAAAAGTGGTTTTTCAACACTAACACAAGTGCGAAAAGTGGTTTTTCAACACTATCACAAGTGCAAAAAGTGTTTTTCCACACTAATACAAGTGCAAAAGTGGTTTCCTGCACCAACACAAGTGCGAAAAGTGGTTTTTCAACACTAACACAAGTGCGAAAAGGGGTTTTTCAACACTAACACAAGTGCGAAAAGTGTTTTTTCCACACTAATACAAGTGCAAAAGTGGTTTCCTGCATTAACACAAGTGCGAAAAGTGGTTTTTCAACACTAACACAAGTGTGAAAAGTGGTTTTTCAACACTATCACAAGTGCAAAAAGTGTTTTTTCCACACTAATACAAGTGCAAAAGTGGTTTCCTGCACCAACACAAGTGCGAAAAGTGGTTTTTCAACACTAACACAATTGCGAAAAGTGGTTTTTCAACACTAATACAAGTGCAAAAGTGGTTTCCTGCACCAACACAAGTGCGAAAAGTGGTTTTTCAACACTAACACAAGTGCGAAAAGTGGTTTTTCAACACTATCACAAGTGCAAAAAGTGTTTTTCCACACTAATACAAGTGCAAAAGTGGTTTCCTGCACCAACACAAGTGCGAAAAGTGGTTTTTCAACACTAACACAAGTGCGAAAAGTGGTTTTTCAACACTAACACAAGTGCGAAAAGTGTTTTTTCCACACTAATACAAGTGCAAAAGTGGTTTCCTGCACCAACACAAGTGCGAAAAGTGGTTTTTCAACACTAACACAAGTGCAAAAAGTGTTTTATCCACACTAATACAAGTGCAAAAGTGGTTTTTCAACACTAATACAAGTGCAAAAGTGGTGTCCTGCACCAACACAAGTGCGAAAAGTGGTTTTTCAACACTAACACAAGTGCGAAAAGTGGTTTTTCAACACTAACACAAGTGCGAAAAGTGGTTTTTCCACACTAATACAAGTGCAAAAGTGGTTTCCTGCACCAACACAAGTGCGAAAAGTGGTTTTTCAACACTAACACAAGTGCGAAAAGTGGTTTTTCAACACTATCACAAGTGCAAAAAGTGTTTTTCCACACTAATACAAGTGCAAAAGTGGTTTCCTGCACCAACACAAGTGCGAAAAGTGGTTTTTCAACACTAACACAAGTGCGAAAAGTGGTTTTTCAACACTAACACAAGTGCGAAAAGTGTTTTTTCCACACTAATACAAGTGCAAAAGTGGTTTCCTGCACCAACACAAGTGCGAAAAGTGGTTTTTCAACACTAACACAGGTGCGAAAAGTGGTTTTTCAACACTAACACAAGTGCGAAAAGTGGTTTTTCATCACTATCACAAGTGCAAAAAGTGTTTTTCCACACTAATACAAGTGCAAAAGTGGTTTCCTGTACCAACACAAGTGCGAAAAGTGGTTTTTCAACACTAACACAAGTGCGAAAAGTGGTTTTTCAACACTAACACAAGTGCAAAAAGTGTTTTTCCACACTAATACAAGTGCAAAAGTGGTTTCCTGTACCAACACAAGTGCGAAAAGTGGTTTTTCAACACTAACACAAGTGCGAAAAGTGGTTTTTCAACACGAACACAAGTGCGAAAAGTGTTTTTTCCACACTAACACAAGTGCAAAAGTGGTTTCCTGCACCAACACAAGTGCGAAAAGTGGTTTTTCAACACTAACACAAGTGCGAAAAGTGGTTTTTCAACACTAACACAAGTGCGAAAAGTGTTTTTTCCACACTAACACAAGTGCAAAAGTGGTTTCCTGCACCAACACAAGTGCGAAAAGTGGTTTTTCAACACCAACACATGTGCGAAATGTGGATTTTCAACACTAACACAAGTGCGAAAAGTGGTTTTTCAACACTAATACAAGTGTAAAAGTGTTTTCCTGCACCAACACAAGTGCGAAAAGTGGTTTTTCAACACTAACACAAGTGCGAAACGTGGTATTTCAACACTAACAAAAGTGCGAAAAGTGGTTTTTCCACACTAACACAAGTGCAAAAGTGGTTTCCTGCACCAACACAAGTGCGAAAAGTGGTTTTTCAACACTAACACAAGTGCGAAAAGTGGTTTTTCAACACTATCACAAGTGCAAAAAAGTGTTTTTCCACACTAATACAAGTGCAAAAGTGGTTTCCTGCACCAACACAAGTGCGAAAAGTGGTTTTTCAACACTAACACAAGTGCGAAAAGTGGTTTTTCAACACTAACACAAGTGCGAAAAGTGGTTTTTCAACACTATCACAAGTGCAAAAAGTGTTTTTCCACACTAATACAAGTGCAAAAGTGGTTTCCTGCACCAACACAAGTGCGAAAAGTGGTTTTTCAACACTAACACAAGTGCGAAAAGGGGTTTTTCAACACTAACACAAGTGCGAAAAGTGTTTTTTCCACACTAATACAAGTGCAAAAGTGGTTTCCTGCACCAACACAAGTGCGACAAGTGGTTTTTCAACACTAACACAAGTGCGAAAAGTGGTTTTTCAACACTATCACAAGTGCAAAAAGTGTTTTTTCCACACTAATACAAGTGCAAAAGTGGTTTCCTGCACCAACACAAGTGCGAAAAGTGGTTTTTCAACACTAACACAATTGCGAAAAGTGGTTTTTCAACACTAATACAAGTGCAAAAGTGGTTTCCTGCACCAACACAAGTGCGAAAAGTGGTTTTTCAACACTAACACAAGTGCAAAAGTGGTTTCCTGCACCAACACAAGTGCGAAAAGTGGTTTTTCAACACTAACACAAGTGCGAAAAGTGGTTTTTCAACACTATCACAAGTGCAAAAAGTGTTTTTTCCACACTAATACAAGTGCAAAAGTGGTTTCCTGCACCAACACAAGTGCGAAAAGTGGTTTTTCAACACTAACACAAGTGCAAAAAGTGGTTTTTCAACACTAACACAAGTGCGAAAAGTGGTTTTTCCACACTAATACAAGTGCAAAAGTGGTTTCCTGCACCAACACAAGTGCGAAAAGTGGTTTTTCAACACTAACACAAGTGCGAAAAGTGGTTTTTCAACACTACCACAAGTGCGAAAAGTGTTTTTTCCACACTAATACAAGTGCAAAAGTGGTTTCCTGCACCAACACAAGTGCGAAATGTGGTTTTTCAACACTAACACAAGTGCGAAAAGTGGTTTTTCAACACTAACACAAGTGCGAAAAGTGTTTTTTCCACACAAATACAAGTGCGAAAGTGGTTTCCTGCACCAACACAAGTGCGAAAAGTGGTTTTTCAACACTAACACAAGTGCGAAAAGTGGTTTTTCAACACTACCACAAGTGCAAAAAGTGTTTTTTCCACACAAATACAAGTGCAAAAGTGGTTTCCTGCACCAACACAAGTGCGAAAAGTGGTTTTTCAACACTAACACAAGTGCGAAATGTGGTTTTTCAACACTAACACAAGTGCGAAAAGTGGTTTTTCAACACTAACACAAGTGCGAAAAGTGTTTTTTCCACACAAATACAACTGCAAAAGTGGTTTCCTGCACCAACACAAGTGCGAAAAGTGGTTTTTCAACACTAACACAAGTGCGAAAAGTGGTTTTTCAACACTAACACAAGTGCGAAAAGTGGTTTTTCAACACTAACACAAGTGCGAAAAGTGGTTTTTCAACACGAACACAAGTGCGAAAAGTGGTTTTTCCACACTAATACAAGTGCAAAAGTGGTTTCCTGCACCAACACAAGTGCGAAAAGTGGTTTTTCAAAACAAACACAAGTGCGAAAAGTGGTTTTTCAACACTATCACAAGTGCAAAAAGTGTTTTTTCCACACTATTACAAGTGCAAAAGTGGTTTCCTGCACCAACACAAGAGCGAAAAGTGGTTTTTCAACACTAACACAAGTGCGAAAAGTGGTTTTTCAACACTAACACAAGTGCGAAAAGTGGTTTTTCAACACTAACACAAGTGCGAAAAGTGGTTTTTCAACACTAATACAAGTGTAAAAGTGTTTTCCTGCACCAACACAAGTGCGAAAAGTGGTTTTTCAACACTAACACAAGTGCGAAACGTGGTATTTCAACACTAACAAAAGTGCGAAAAGTGGTTTTTCCACACTAACACAAGTGCAAAAGTGGTTTCCTGCACCAACACAAGTGCGAAAAGTGGTTTTTCAACACTAACACAAGTGCGAAAAGTGGTTTTTCAACACTATCACAAGTGCAAAAAAGTGTTTTTCCACACTAATACAAGTGCAAAAGTGGTTTCCTGCACCAACACAAGTGCGAAAAGTGGTTTTTCAACACTAACACAAGTGCGAAAAGTGGTTTTTCAACACTAACACAAGTGCGAAAAGTGGTTTTTCAACACTATCACAAGTGCAAAAAGTGTTTTTCCACACTAATACAAGTGCAAAAGTGGTTTCCTGCACCAACACAAGTGCGAAAAGTGGTTTTTCAACACTAACACAAGTGCGAAAAGGGGTTTTTCAACACTAACACAAGTGCGAAAAGTGTTTTTTCCACACTAATACAAGTGCAAAAGTGGTTTCCTGCACCAACACAAGTGCGACAAGTGGTTTTTCAACACTAACACAAGTGCGAAAAGTGGTTTTTCAACACTATCACAAGTGCGAAAAGTGGTTTTTCAACACTATCACAAGTGCAAAAAGTGTTTTTTCCACACTAATACAAGTGCAAAAGTGGTTTCCTGCACCAACACAAGTGCGAAAAGTGGTTTTTCAACACTAACACAATTGCGAAAAGTGGTTTTTCAACACTAATACAAGTGCAAAAGTGGTTTCCTGCACCAACACAAGTGCGAAAAGTGGTTTTTCAACACTAATACAAGTGCAAAAGTGGTTTCCTGCACCAACACAAGTGCGAAAAGTGGTTTTTCAACACTAACACAAGTGCGAAAAGTGGTTTTTCAACACTATCACAAGTGCAAAAAGTGTTTTTTCCACACTAATACAAGTGCAAAAGTGGTTTCCTGCACCAACACAAGTGCGAAAAGTGGTTTTTCAACACTAACACAAGTGCAAAAAGTGGTTTTTCAACACTAACACAAGTGCGAAAAGTGGTTTTTCCACACTAATACAAGTGCAAAAGTGGTTTCCTGCACCAACACAAGTGCGAAAAGTGGTTTTTCAACACTAACACAAGTGCGAAAAGTGGTTTTTCAACACTACCACAAGTGCGAAAAGTGTTTTTTCCACACTAATACAAGTGCAAAAGTGGTTTCCTGCACCAACACAAGTGCGAAATGTGGTTTTTCAACACTAACACAAGTGCGAAAAGTGGTTTTTCAACACTAACACAAGTGCGAAAAGTGTTTTTTCCACACAAATACAAGTGCGAAAGTGGTTTCCTGCACCAACACAAGTGCGAAAAGTGGTTTTTCAACACTAACACAAGTGCGAAAAGTGGTTTTTCAACACTACCACAAGTGCAAAAAGTGTTTTTTCCACACAAATACAAGTGCAAAAGTGGTTTCCTGCACCAACACAAGTGCGAAAAGTGGTTTTTCAACACTAACACAAGTGCGAAATGTGGTTTTTCAACACTAACACAAGTGCGAAAAGTGGTTTTTCAACACTAACACAAGTGCGAAAAGTGTTTTTTCCACACTAATACAAGTGCAAAAGTGGTTTCCTGCACCAACACAAGTGCGAAAAGTGGTTTTTCAATACTAACACAAGTGCGAAAAGTGGTTTTTCAACACTATCACAAGTGCAAAAAGTGTTTTTCCACACTAATACAAGTGCAAAAGTGGTTTCCTGCACCAACACAAGTGCGAAAAGTGGTTTTTCAACACTAACACAAGTGCGAAAAGTGGTTTTTCAACACTAACACAAGTGCGAAAAGTGTTTTTTCCACACTAATACAAGTGCAAAAGTGGTTTCCTGCACCAACACAAGTGCGAAAAGTGGTTTTTCAACACTAACACAGGTGCGAAAAGTGGTTTTTCAACACTATCACAAGTGCAAAAAGTGTTTTTCCACACTAATACAAGTGCAAAAGTGGTTTCCTGCACCAACACAAGTGCGAAAAGTGGTTTTTCAACACTAATACAAGTGCAAAAGTGGTGTCCTGCACCAACACAAGTGCGAAAAGTGGTTTTTCAACACTAACACAAGTGCGAAAAGTGCTTTTTCAACACTAACACAAGTGCGAAAAGTGGTTTTTCCACACTAATACAAGTGCAAAAGTGGTTTCCTGCACCAACACAAGTGCGAAAAGTGGTTTTTCAACACTAACACAAGTGCGAAAAGTGGTTTTTCAACACTATCACAAGTGCAAAAAGTGTTTTTCCACACTAATACAAGTGCAAAAGTGGTTTCCTGCACCAACACAAGTGCGAAAAGTGGTTTTTCAACACTAACACAAGTGCGAAAAGTGGTTTTTCAACACTAACACAAGTGCGAAAAGTGTTTTTTCCACACTAATACAAGTGCAAAAGTGGTTTCCTGCACCAACACAAGTGCGAAAAGTGGTTTTTCAACACTAACACAGGTGCGAAAAGTGGTTTTTCAACACTAACACAAGTGCGAAAAGTGGTTTTTCAACACTAACACAAGTGCGAAAAGTGGTTTTTCCACACTAATACAAGTGCAAAAGTGGTTCCCTGCACCAACACAAGTGCGAAAAGTGGTTTTTCAACACTAACACAAGTGCGAAAAGTGGTTTTTCATCACTATCACAAGTGCAAAAAGTGTTTTTCCACACTAATACAAGTGCAAAAGTGGTTTCCTGTACCAACACAAGTGCGAAAAGTGGTTTTTCAACACTAACACAATTGCGAAAAGTGGTTTTTCAACACTAATACAAGTGCAAAAGTGGTTTCCTGCACCAACACAAGTGCGAAAAGTGGTTTTTCAACACTAATACAAGTGCAAAAGTGGTTTCCTGCACCAACACAAGTGCGAAAAGTGGTTTTTCAACACTAACACAAGTGCGAAAAGTGGTTTTTCAACACTATCACAAGTGCAAAAAGTGTTTTTTCCACACTAATACAAGTGCAAAAGTGGTTTCCTGCACCAACACAAGTGCGAAAAGTGGTTTTTCAACACTAACACAAGTGCAAAAAGTGGTTTTTCAACACTAACACAAGTGCGAAAAGTGGTTTTTCCACACTAATACAAGTGCAAAAGTGGTTTCCTGCACCAACACAAGTGCGAAAAGTGGTTTTTCAACACTAACACAAGTGCGAAAAGTGGTTTTTCAACACTACCACAAGTGCGAAAAGTGTTTTTTCCACACTAATACAAGTGCAAAAGTGGTTTCCTGCACCAACACAAGTGCGAAATGTGGTTTTTCAACACTAACACAAGTGCGAAATGTGGTTTTTCAACACTAACACAAGTGCGAAAAGTGTTTTTTCCACACAAATACAAGTGCGAAAGTGGTTTCCTGCACCAACACAAGTGCGAAAAGTGGTTTTTCAACACTAACACAAGTGCGAAAAGTGGTTTTTCAACACTACCACAAGTGCAAAAAGTGTTTTTTCCACACAAATACAAGTGCAAAAGTGGTTTCCTGCACCAACACAAGTGCGAAAAGTGGTTTTTCAACACTAACACAAGTGCGAAATGTGGTTTTTCAACACTAACACAAGTGCGAAAAGTGGTTTTTCAACACTAACACAAGTGCGAAAAGTGTTTTTTCCACACTAATACAAGTGCAAAAGTGGTTTCCTGCACCAACACAAGTGCGAAAAGTGGTTTTTCAACACTAACACAAGTGCGAAAAGTGGTTTTTCAACACTATCACAAGTGCAAAAAGTGTTTTTCCACACTAATACAAGTGCAAAAGTGGTTTCCTGCACCAACACAAGTGCGAAAAGTGGTTTTTCAACACTAACACAAGTGCGAAAAGTGGTTTTTCAACACTAACACAAGTGCGAAAAGTGTTTTTTCCACACTAATACAAGTGCAAAAGTGGTTTCCTGCACCAACACAAGTGCGAAAAGTGGTTTTTCAACACTAACACAGTGCGAAAAGTGGTTTTTCAACACTATCACAAGTGCAAAAAGTGTTTTTTCCACACTAATACAAGTGCAAAAGTGGTTTCCTGCACCAACACAAGTGCGAAAAGTGGTTTTTCAACACTAATACAAGTGCAAAAGTGGTGTCCTGCACCAACACAAGTGCGAAAAGTGTTTTTCAACACTAACACAAGTGCGAAAAGTGGTTTTTCAACACTAACACAAGTGCGAAAAGTGGTTTTTCCACACTAATACAAGTGCAAAAGTGGTTTCCTGCACCAACACAAGTGCGAAAAGTGGTTTTTCAACACTAACACAAGTGCGAAAAGTGGTTTTTCAACACTATCACAAGTGCAAAAAGTGTTTTTCCACACTAATACAAGTGCAAAAGTGGTTTCCTGCACCAACACAAGTGCGAAAAGTGGTTTTTCAACACTAACACAAGTGCGAAAAGTGGTTTTTCAACACTAACACAAGTGCGAAAAGTGTTTTTTCCACACTAATACAAGTGCAAAAGTGGTTTCCTGCACCAACACAAGTGCGAAAAGTGGTTTTTCAACACTAACACAGGTGCGAAAAGTGGTTTTTCAACACTAACACAAGTGCGAAAAGTGGTTTTTCAACACTAACACAAGTGCGAAAAGTGGTTTTTCCACACTAATACAAGTGCAAAAGTGGTTCCCTGCACCAACACAAGTGCGAAAAGTGGTTTTTCAACACTAACACAAGTGCGAAAAGTGGTTTTTCATCACTATCACAAGTGCAAAAAGTGTTTTTCCACACTAATACAAGTGCAAAAGTGGTTTCCTGTACCAACACAAGTGCGAAAAGTGGTTTTTCAACACTAACACAAGTGCGAAAAGTGGTTTTTCAACACTAACACAAGTGCGAAAGTGTTTTTTCCACACTAACACAAGTGCAAAAGTGGTTTCCTGCACCAACACAAGTGCGAAAAGTGGTTTTTCAACACTAACACAAGTGCGAAAAGTGGTTTTTCATCACTATCACAAGTGCAAAAAGTGTTTTTCCACACTAATACAAGTGCAAAAGTGGTTTCCTGTACCAACACAAGTGCGAAAAGTGGTTTTTCAACACTAACACAAGTGCGAAAAGTGGTTTTTCAACACTAACACAAGTGCAAAAAGTGTTTTTCCACACTAATACAAGTGCAAAAGTGGTTTCCTGTACCAACACAAGTGCGAAAAGTGGTTTTTCAACACTAACACAAGTGCGAAAAGTGGTTTTTCAACACGAACACAAGTGCGAAAAGTGTTTTTTCCACACTAACACAAGTGCAAAAGTGGTTTCCTGCACCAACACAAGTGCGAAAAGTGGTTTTTCAACACTAACACAAGTGCGAAAAGTGGTTTTTCAACACTAACACAAGTGCGAAAAGTGTTTTTTCCACACTAACACAAGTGCAAAAGTGGTTTCCTGCACCAACACAAGTGCGAAAAGTGGTTTTTCAACACCAACACAAGTGCGAAATGTGGATTTTCAACACTAACACAAGTGCGAAAAGTGGTTTTTCAACACTAATACAAGTGTAAAAGTGTTTTCCTGCACCAACACAAGTGCGAAAAGTGGTTTTTCAACACTAACACAAGTGCGAAACGTGGTATTTCAACACTAACAAAAGTGCGAAAAGTGGTTTTTCCACACTAACACAAGTGCAAAAGTGGTTTCCTGCACCAACACAAGTGCGAAAAGTGGTTTTTCAACACTAACACAAGTGCGAAAAGTGGTTTTTCAACACTATCATAAGTGCAAAAAAGTGTTTTTCCACACTAATACAAGTGCAAAAGTGGTTTCCTGCACCAACACAAGTGCGAAAAGTGGTTTTTCAACACTAACACAAGTGCGAAAAGTGGTTTTTCAACACTAACACAAGTGCGAAAAGTGGTTTTTCAACACTATCACAAGTGCAAAAAGTGTTTTTCCACACTAATACAAGTGCAAAAGTGGTTTCCTGCACCAACACAAGTGCGAAAAGTGGTTTTTCAACACTAACACAAGTGCGAAAAGGGGTTTTTCAACACTATCACAAGTGCAAAAAGTGTTTTTGCCACACAAATACAAGTGCAAAAGTGGTTTCCTGCACCAACACAAGTGCGAAAAGTGGTTTTTCAACACTAACACAAGTGCGAAAAGTGTTTTTTCCACACTAACACAAGTGCAAAAGTGGTTTCCTGCACCAACACAAGTGCGAAAAGTGGTTTTTCAACACCAACATAAGTGCGAAATGTGGATTTTCAACACTAACACAAGTGCGAAAAGTGGTTTTTCAACACTAATACAAGTGTAAAAGTGTTTTCCTGCACCAACACAAGTGCGAAAAGTGGTTTTTCAACACTAACACAAGTGCGAAACGTGGTATTTCAACACTAACAAAAGTGCGAAAAGTGGTTTTTCCACACTAACACAAGTGCAAAAGTGGTTTCCTGCACCAACACAAGTGCGAAAAGTGGTTTTTCAACACTAACACAAGTGCGAAAAGTGGTTTTTCAACACTATCACAAGTGCAAAAAAGTGTTTTTCCACACTAATACAAGTGCAAAAGTGGTTTCCTGCACCAACACAAGTGCGAAAAGTGGTTTTTCAACACTAACACAAGTGCGAAAAGGGGTTTTTCAACACTAACACAAGTGCGAAAAGTGTTTTTTCCACACTAATACAAGTGCAAAAGTGGTTTCCTGCATTAACACAAGTGCGAAAAGTGGTTTTTCAACACTAACACAAGTGCGAAAAGTGGTTTTTCAACACTATCACAAGTGCAAAAAGTGTTTTTTCCACACTAATACAAGTGCAAAAGTGGTTTCCTGCACCAACACAAGTGCGAAAAGTGGTTTTTCAACACTAACACAATTGCGAAAAGTGGTTTTTCAACACTAATACAAGTGCAAAAGTGGTTTCCTGCACCAACACAAGTGCGAAAAGTGGTTTTTCAACACTAACACAAGTGCGAAAAGTGGTTTTTCAACACTATCACAAGTGCAAAAAGTGTTTTTCCACACTAATACAAGTGCAAAAGTGGTTTCCTGCACCAACACAAGTGCGAAAAGTGGTTTTTCAACACTAACACAAGTGCGAAAAGTGGTTTTTCAACACTAACACAAGTGCGAAAAGTGTTTTTTCCACACTAATACAAGTGCAAAAGTGGTTTCCTGCACCAACACAAGTGCGAAAAGTGGTTTTTCAACACTAACACAGGTGCGAAAAGTGGTTTTTCAACACTAACACAAGTGCGAAAAGTGGTTTTTCATCACTATCACAAGTGCAAAAAGTGTTTTTCCACACTAATACAAGTGCAAAAGTGGTTTCCTGTACCAACACAAGTGCGAAAAGTGGTTTTTCAACACTAACACAAGTGCGAAAAGTGGTTTTTCAACACTAACACAAGTGCAAAAAGTGTTTTTCCACACTAATACAAGTGCAAAAGTGGTTTCCTGTACCAACACAAGTGCGAAAAGTGGTTTTTCAACACTAACACAAGTGCGAAAAGTGGTTTTTCAACACGAACACAAGTGCGAAAAGTGTTTTTTCCACACTAACACAAGTGCAAAAGTGGTTTCCTGCACCAACACAAGTGCGAAAAGTGGTTTTTCAACACTAACACAAGTGCGAAAAGTGGTTTTTCAACACTAACACAAGTGCGAAAAGTGTTTTTTCCACACTAACACAAGTGCAAAAGTGGTTTCCTGCACCAACACAAGTGCGAAAAGTGGTTTTTCAACACCAACACAAGTGCGAAATGTGGATTTTCAACACTAACACAAGTGCGAAAAGTGGTTTTTCAACACTAATACAAGCGTAAAAGTGTTTTCCTGCACCAACACAAGTGCGAAAAGTGGTTTTTCAACACTAACACAAGTGCGAAACGTGGTATTTCAACACTAACAAAAGTGCGAAAAGTGGTTTTTCCACACTAACACAAGTGCAAAAGTGGTTTCCTGCACCAACACAAGTGCGAAAAGTGGTTTTTCAACACTAACACAAGTGCGAAAAGTGGTTTTTCAACACTATCACAAGTGCAAAAAAGTGTTTTTCCACACTAATACAAGTGCAAAAGTGGTTTCCTGCACCAACACAAGTGCGAAAAGTGGTTTTTCAACACTAACACAAGTGCAAAAAGTGGTTTTTCAACACTAACACAAGTGCGAAAAGTGGTTTTTCAACACTATCACAAGTGCAAAAAGTGTTTTTCCACACTAATACAAGTGCAAAAGTGGTTTCCTGCACCAACACAAGTGCGAAAAGTGGTTTTTCAACACTAACACAAGTGCGAAAAGGGGTTTTTCAACACTAACACAAGTGCGAAAAGTGTTTTTTCCACACTAATACAAGTGCAAAAGTGGTTTCCTGCACCAACACAAGTGCGACAAGTGGTTTTTCAACACTAACACAAGTGCGAAAAGTGGTTTTTCAACACTATCACAAGTGCAAAAAGTGTTTTTTCCACACTAATACAAGTGCAAAAGTGGTTTCCTGCACCAACACAAGTGCGAAAAGTGGTTTTTCAACACTAACACAAGTGCAAAAGTGGTTTCCTGCACCAACACAAGTGCGAAAAGTGGTTTTTCAACACTAACACAAGTGCGAAAAGTGGTTTTTCAACACTATCACAAGTGCAAAAAGTGTTTTTTCCACACTAATACAAGTGCAAAAGTGGTTTCCTGCACCAACACAAGTGCGAAAAGTGGTTTTTCAACACTAACACAAGTGCAAAAAGTGGTTTTTCAACACTAACACAAGTGCGAAAAGTGGTTTTTCCACACTAATACAAGTGCAAAAGTGGTTTCCTGCACCAACACAAGTGCGAAAAGTGGTTTTTCAACACTAACACAAGTGCGAAAAGTGGTTTTTCAACACTACCACAAGTGCGAAAAGTGTTTTTTCCACACTAATACAAGTGCAAAAGTGGTTTCCTGCACCAACACAAGTGCGAAATGTGGTTTTTCAACACTAACACAAGTGCGAAAAGTGGTTTTTCAACACTAACACAAGTGCGAAAAGTGTTTTTTCCACACAAATACAAGTGCGAAAGTGGTTTCCTGCACCAACACAAGTGCGAAAAGTGGTTTTTCAACACTAACACAAGTGCGAAAAGTGGTTTTTCAACACTACCACAAGTGCAAAAAGTGTTTTTTCCACACAAATACAAGTGCAAAAGTGGTTTCCTGCACCAACACAAGTGCGAAAAGTGGTTTTTCAACACTAACACAAGTGCGAAATGTGGTTTTTCAACACTAACACAAGTGCGAAAAGTGGTTTTTCAACACTAACACAAGTGCGAAAAGTGTTTTTTCCACACAAATACAACTGCAAAAGTGGTTTCCTGCACCAACACAAGTGCGAAAAGTGGTTTTTCAACACTAACACAAGTGCGAAAAGTGGTTTTTCAACACTAACACAAGTGCGAAAAGTGGTTTTTCAACACTAACAAAAGTGCGAAAAGTGGTTTTTCAACACGAACACAAGTGCGAAAAGTGGTTTTTCCACACTAATACAAGTGCAAAAGTGGTTTCCTGCACCAACACAAGTGCGAAAAGTGGTTTTTCAAAACAAACACAAGTGCGAAAAGTGGTTTTTCAACACTATCACAAGTGCAAAAAGTGTTTTTTCCACACTATTACAAGTGCAAAAGTGGTTTCCTGCACCAACACAAGAGCGAAAAGTGGTTTTTCAACACTAACACAAGTGCGAAAAGTGGTTTTTCAACACTAACACAAGTGCGAAAAGTGGTTTTTCAACACTAACACAAGTGCGAAAAGTGGTTTTTCAACACTAATACAAGTGTAAAAGTGTTTTCCTGCACCAACACAAGTGCGAAAAGTGGTTTTTCAACACTAACACAAGTGCGAAACGTGGTATTTCAACACTAACAAAAGTGCGAAAAGTGGTTTTTCCACACTAACACAAGTGCAAAAGTGGTTTCCTGCACCAACACAAGTGCGAAAAGTGGTTTTTCAACACTAACACAAGTGCGAAAAGTGGTTTTTCAACACTATCACAAGTGCAAAAAAGTGTTTTTCCACACTAATACAAGTGCAAAAGTGGTTTCCTGCACCAACACAAGTGCGAAAAGTGGTTTTTCAACACTAACACAAGTGCGAAAAGTGGTTTTTCAACACTAACACAAGTGCGAAAAGTGGTTTTTCAACACTATCACAAGTGCAAAAAGTGTTTTTCCACACTAATACAAGTGCAAAAGTGGTTTCCTGCACCAACACAAGTGCGAAAAGTGGTTTTTCAACACTAACACAAGTGCGAAAAGGGGTTTTTCAACACTAACACAAGTGCGAAAAGTGTTTTTTCCACACTAATACAAGTGCAAAAGTGGTTTCCTGCACCAACACAAGTGCGACAAGTGGTTTTTCAACACTAACACAAGTGCGAAAAGTGGTTTTTCAACACTATCACAAGTGCGAAAAGTGGTTTTTCAACACTATCACAAGTGCAAAAAGTGTTTTTTCCACACTAATACAAGTGCAAAAGTGGTTTCCTGCACCAACACAAGTGCGAAAAGTGGTTTTTCAACACTAACACAATTGCGAAAAGTGGTTTTTCAACACTAATACAAGTGCAAAAGTGGTTTCCTGCACCAACACAAGTGCGAAAAGTGGTTTTTCAACACTAATACAAGTGCAAAAGTGGTTTCCTGCACCAACACAAGTGCGAAAAGTGGTTTTTCAACACTAACACAAGTGCGAAAAGTGGTTTTTCAACACTATCACAAGTGCAAAAAGTGTTTTTTCCACACTAATACAAGTGCAAAAGTGGTTTCCTGCACCAACACAAGTGCGAAAAGTGGTTTTTCAACACTAACACAAGTGCAAAAAGTGGTTTTTCAACACTAACACAAGTGCGAAAAGTGGTTTTTCCACACTAATACAAGTGCAAAAGTGGTTTCCTGCACCAACACAAGTGCGAAAAGTGGTTTTTCAACACTAACACAAGTGCGAAAAGTGGTTTTTCAACACTACCACAAGTGCGAAAAGTGTTTTTTCCACACTAATACAAGTGCAAAAGTGGTTTCCTGCACCAACACAAGTGCGAAATGTGGTTTTTCAACACTAACACAAGTGCGAAAAGTGGTTTTTCAACACTAACACAAGTGCGAAAAGTGTTTTTCCACACAAATACAAGTGCGAAAGTGGTTTCCTGCACCAACACAAGTGCGAAAAGTGGTTTTTCAACACTAACACAAGTGCGAAAAGTGGTTTTTCAACACTAACACAAGTGCGAAAAGTGGTTTTTCAACACTAACACAAGTGCGAAAAGTGTTTTTTCCACACAAATACAACTGCAAAAGTGGTTTCCTGCACCAACACAAGTGCGAAAAGTGGTTTTTCAACACTAACACAAGTGCGAAAAGTGGTTTTTCAACACTAACACAAGTGCGAAAAGTGGTTTTTCAACACTAACACAAGTGCGAAAAGTGGTTTTTCAACACGAACACAAGTGCGAAAAGTGGTTTTTCCACACTAATACAAGTGCAAAAGTGGTTTCCTGCACCAACACAAGTGCGAAAAGTGGTTTTTCAAAACAAACACAAGTGCGAAAAGTGGTTTTTCAACACTATCACAAGTGCAAAAAGTGTTTTTTCCACACTATTACAAGTGCAAAAGTGGTTTCCTGCACCAACACAAGAGCGAAAAGTGGTTTTTCAACACTAACACAAGTGCGAAAAGTGGTTTTTCAACACTAACACAAGTGCGAAAAGTGGTTTTTCAACACTAACACAAGTGCGAAAAGTGGTTTTTCAACACTAATACAAGTGTAAAAGTGTATTCCTGCACCAACACAAGTGCGAAAAGTGGTTTTTCAACACTAACACAAGTGCGAAACGTGGTATTTCAACACTAACAAAAGTGCGAAAAGTGGTTTTTCCACACTAACACAAGTGCAAAAGTGGTTTCCTGCACCAACACAAGTGCGAAAAGTGGTTTTTCAACACTAACACAAGTGCGAAAAGTGGTTTTTCAACACTATCACAAGTGCAAAAAAGTGTTTTTCCACACTAATACAAGTGCAAAAGTGGTTTCCTGCACCAACACAAGTGCGAAAAGTGGTTTTTCAACACTAACACAAGTGCGAAAAGTGGTTTTTCAACACTAACACAAGTGCGAAAAGTGGTTTTTCAACACTATCACAAGTGCAAAAAGTGTTTTTCCACACTAATACAAGTGCAAAAGTGGTTTCCTGCACCAACACAAGTGCGAAAAGTGGTTTTTCAACACTAACACAAGTGCGAAAAGGGGTTTTTCAACACTAACACAAG
The DNA here is from genome assembly GCF_964187855.1 of Myxine glutinosa. Lineage (NCBI taxonomy): Eukaryota > Metazoa > Chordata > Myxini > Myxiniformes > Myxinidae > Myxine > Myxine glutinosa. Next base: position 20,165 of record NW_027619424.1, read on the forward strand.
TGCGAAAAGTGTTTTTTCCACACTAATACAAGTGCAAAAGTGGTTTCCTGCACCAACACAAGTGCGACAAGTGGTTTTTCAACACTAACACAAGTGCGAAAAGTGGTTTTTCAACACTATCACAAGTGCGAAAAGTGGTTTTTCAACACTATCACAAGTGCAAAAAGTGTTTTTTCCACACTAATACAAGTGCAAAAGTGGTTTCCTGCACCAACACAAGTGCGAAAAGTGGTTTTTCAACACTAACACAATTGCGAAAAGTGGTTTTTCAACACTAATACAAGTGCAAAAGTGGTTTCCTGCACCAACACAAGTGCGAAAAGTGGTTTTTCAACACTAATACAAGTGCAAAAGTGGTTTCCTGCACCAACACAAGTGCGAAAAGTGGTTTTTCAACACTAACACAAGTGCGAAAAGTGGTTTTTCAACACTATCACAAGTGCAAAAAGTGTTTTTTCCACACTAATACAAGTGCAAAAGTGGTTTCCTGCACCAACACAAGTGCGAAAAGTGGTTTTTCAACACTAACACAAGTGCAAAAAGTGGTTTTTCAACACTAACACAAGTGCGAAAAGTGGTTTTTCCACACTAATACAAGTGCAAAAGTGGTTTCCTGCACCAACACAAGTGCGAAAAGTGGTTTTTCAACACTAACACAAGTGCGAAAAGTGGTTTTTCAACACTACCACAAGTGCGAAAAGTGTTTTTTCCACACTAATACAAGTGCAAAAGTGGTTTCCTGCACCAACACAAGTGCGAAATGTGGTTTTTCAACACTAACACAAGTGCGAAAAGTGGTTTTTCAACACTAACACAAGTGCGAAAAGTGTTTTTTCCACACAAATACAAGTGCGAAAGTGGTTTCCTGCACCAACACAAGTGCGAAAAGTGGTTTTTCAACACTAACACAAGTGCGAAAAGTGGTTTTTCAACACTACCACAAGTGCAAAAAGTGTTTTTTCCACACAAATACAAGTGCAAAAGTGGTTTCCTGCACCAACACAAGTGCGAAAAGTGGTTTTTCAACACTAACACAAGTGCGAAATGTGGTTTTTCAACACTAACACAAGTGCAAAAAGTGGTTTTTCAACACTAACACAAGTGCGAAAAGTGTTTTTTCCACACAAATACAACTGCAAAAGTGGTTTCCTGCACCAACACAAGTGCGAAAAGTGGTTTTTCAACACTAACACAAGTGCGAAAAGTGGTTTTTCAACACTAACACAAGTGCGAAAAGTGGTTTTTCAACACTAACACAAGTGCGAAAAGTGGTTTTTCAACACGAACACAAGTGCGAAAAGTGGTTTTTCCACACTAATACAAGTGCAAAAGTGGTTTCCTGCACCAACACAAGTGCGAAAAGTGGTTTTTCAAAACAAACACAAGTGCGAAAAGTGGTTTTTCAACACTATCACAAGTGCAAAAAGTGTTTTTTCCACACTATTACAAGTGCAAAAGTGGTTTCCTGCACCAACACAAGAGCGAAAAGTGGTTTTTCAACACTAACACAAGTGCGAAAAGTGGTTTTTCAACACTAACACAAGTGCGAAAAGTGGTTTTTCAACACTATCACAAGTGCAAAAAGTGTTTTTTCCACACTAATACAAGTGCAAAAGTGGTTTTTCCACACTAATACAAGTGCAAAAGTGGTGTCCTGCACCAACACAAGTGCGAAAAGTGGTTTTTCAACACTAACACAAGTGCGAAAAGTGGTTTTTCAACACTAACACAAGTGCGAAAAGTGGTTTTTCCACACTAATACAAGTGCAAAAGTGGTTTCCTGTACCATCACAAGTGCGAAAAGTGGTTTTTCAACACTAACACAAGTGCGAAAAGTGGTTTTTCAACACTAACACAAGTGCGAAAAGTGTTTTTTCCACACTAACACAAGTGCAAAAGTGGTTTCCTGCACCAACACAAGTGCGAAAAGTGGTTTTTCAACACTAACACAAGTGCGAAAAGTGGTTTTTCAACACTAACACAAGTGCGAAAAGTCGTTTTTCAACACTAACACAAGTGCGAAAAGTGGTTTTTCCACACTAATACAAGTGTGAAAGTGGTTTCCTGCACCAACACAAGTGCGAAAATTGGTTTTTCAACACGAACACAAGTGAGAAAAGTGTTTTTTCCACACTAATACAAGTGCAAAAGTGGTTTCCTGCACCAACACAAGTGCGAAAAGTGGTTTTTCAACACTAACACAAGTGCGAAAAGTGGTTTTTCAACACTAACACAAGTGCGAAAAGTGGTTTTTCCACACTAATACTAGTGCAAAAGTGGTTTCCTGCAAGTGCGAAAAGTGGTTTTTCAACACTAACACAAGTGCGAAAAGTGGTTTTTCAACACTAACACAGGTGCGAAAAGTGGTTTTTCAACACTAACACAAGTGCGAAAAGTGGTTTTTCAACACTAACACAAGTGCGAAAAGTGGTTTTTCAACACTAACACAAGTGCGAAAAGTGGTTTTTCAACACTAACACAAGTGCGAAAAGTGGCTTTTCCACACTAATACAAGTGCCAAAGTGGTTTCCTGCACCAACACAAGTGCGAAAAGTGGTTTTTCAACACTAACACCAGTGCGAAAAGTGGTTTTTCAACACTATCACAAGTGCAAAAGTGTTTTTTCCACACTCATACAAGTGCAAAAGTGGTTTCCTGCACCAACACAAGTGCGAAATGTGGTTTTTCAACACTAACACAAGTGCGAAAAGTGGTTTTTCAACACTAACACAAGTGCGAAAAGTGTTTTTGCCACACAAATACAAGTGCAAAAGTGGTTTCCTGCACCAACACAAGTGCGAAAAGTGGTTTTTCAACACTAACACAAGTGCGAAAAGTGGTTTTTCAACACTAACACAAGTGCGAAAAGTGTTTTTGCCACACAAATACATGTGCAAAAGTGGTTTCCTGCACCAACACAAGTGCGAAAAGTGGTTTTTCCACACTAATACAAGTGCAAAAGTGGTTTCCTGCACCAACACAAGTGCGAAAAGTGGTTTTTCAACACAAACACAAGTGTGAAAAGTGGTTTTTCAACACTATCACAAGTGCAAAAAGTGTTTTTTCCACACTATTACAAGTGCAAAAGTGGTTTCCTGCACCAACACAAGGGCGAAAAGTGGTTTTTCAACACTAACACAAGTGCGAAAAGTGGTTTTTCAACACTAACACAAGTGCGAAAAGTGGTTTTTCAACACTAACACAAGTGCGAAAAGTGGTTTTTCAACACTAACACAAGTGCGAAAAGTGGTTTTTCAACACGAACACAAGTGCGAAAAGTGGTTTTTCCACACTAATACAAGTGCAAAAGTGGTTTCCTGCACCAACACAAGTGCGAAAAGTGGTTTTTCAACACTAACACAAGTGCGAAAAGTGGTTTTTCAACACTAACACAAGTGCGAAAAGTGGTTTTTCAACACTAACACAAGTGCGAAAAGTGGTTTTTCCACACTAATACAAGTGCAAAAGTGGTTTCCTGCAAGTGCGAAAAGTGGTTTTTCAACACTAACACAAGTGCGAAAAGTGGTTTTTCAACACTATCACAAGTGCAAAAAGTGTTTTTTCCACACTAATACAAGTGCAAAAGTGTTTTCCTGCACCAACACAAGTGCGAAAAGTGTTTTTTCAACACTAACACAAGTGCGAAAAGTGGTATTTCAACACTAACACAAGTGCGAAAAGTGGTTTTTCCACACTAACACAAGTGCAAAAGTGGTTTCCTGCACCAACACAAGTGCGAAAAGTGGTTTTTCAACACTAACACAAGTGCGAAAAGTGGTTTTTCAACACTAACACAAGTGCGAAAAGTGGTTTTTCCACACTAATACAAGTGCAAAAGTGGTTTCCTGCACCAACACAAGTGCGAAAAGTGGTTTTTCAACACTAACACAAGTGCGAAAAGTGTTTTTTCAACTATCACAAGTGCAAAAAGTGTTTTTCCACACTAATACAAGTGCAAAAGTGGTTTCCTGCACCAACACAAGTGCGAAAAGTGGTTTTTCAACACTAACACAAGTGCGAAAAGTGGTTTTTCAACACTAACACAAGTGCGAAAAGTGTTTTTTCCACACTAATATAAGTGCAAAAGTGGTTTCCTGCACCAACACAAGTGCGAAAAGTGGTTTTTCAACACTAACACAGGTGCGAAAAGTGGTTTTTCAACACTAACACAAGTGCGAAAAGTGGTTTTCAACACTAACACAAGTGCGAAAAGTGGTTTTTCCACACTAATACAAGTGCAAAAGTGGTTTCCTGCACCAACACAAGTGCAAAAAGTGGTTTCTCAACACTAACACAAGTGCGAAAAGTGGTTTTTCATCACTATCACAAGTGCAAAAAGTGTTTTTCCACACTAATACAAGTGCAAAAGTGGTTTCCTGTACCATCACAAGTGCGAAAAGTGGTTTTTCAACACTAACACAAGTGCGAAAAGTGGTTTTTCAACACTAACACAAGTGCGAAAAGTGGTTTTTCAACACTAACACAAGTGCGAAAAGTGGCTTTTCCACACAAATACAAGTGCCAAAGTGGTTTCCTGCACCAACACAAGTGCGAAAAGTGGTTTTTCAACACTAACACCAGTGCGAAAAGTGGTTTTTCAACACTATCACAAGTGCAAAAGTGTTTTTTCCACACTCATACAAGTGCAAAAGTGGTTTCCTGCACCAACACAAGTGCGAAATGTGGTTTTTCAACACTAACACAAGTGCGAAAAGTGGTTTTTCAACACTAACACAAGTGCGAAAAGTGTTTTTGCCACACAAATACAAGTGCAAAAGTGGTTTCCTGCACCAACACAAGTGCGAAAAGTGGTTTTTCCACACTAATACAAGTGCAAAAGTGGTTTCCTGCACCAACACAAGTGCGAAAAGTGGTTTTTCAACACAAACACAAGTGTGAAAAGTGGTTTTTCAACACTATCACAAGTGCAAAAAGTGTTTTTTCCACACTATTACAAGTGCAAAAGTGGTTTCCTGCACCAACACAAGAGCGAAAAGTGGTTTTTCAACACTAACACAAGTGCGAAAAGTGGTTTTTCAACACTAACACAAGTGCGAAAAGTGGTTTTTCAACACTAACACAAGTGCGAAAAGTGGTTTTTCAACACTAACACAAGTGCGAAAAGTGGTTTTTCAACACGAACACAAGTGCGAAAAGTGGTTTTTCCACACTAATACAAGTGCAAAAGTGGTTTCCTGCACCAATACAAGTGCGAAAAGTGGTTTTTCAACACAAACACAAGTGTGAAAAGTGGTTTTTCAACACTATCACAAGTGCAAAAAGTGTTTTTTCCACACTATTACAAGTGCAAAAGTGGTTTCCTGCACCAACACAAGAGCGAAAAGTGGTTTTTCAACACCAACACAAGTGCGAAATGTGGATTTTCAACACTAACACAAGTGCGAAAAGTGGTTTTTCAACACTAATACAAGTGTAAAAGTGTTTTCCTGCACCAACACAAGTGCGAAAAGTGGTTTTTCAACACTAACACAAGTGCGAAACGTGGTATTTCAACATTAACAAAAGTGCGAAAAGTGGTTTTTCCACACTAACACAAGTGCAAAAGTGGTTTCCTGCACCAACACAAGTGCGAAAAGTGGTTTTTCAACACTAACACAAGTGCGAAAAGTGGTTTTTCAACACTATCACAAGTGCAAAAAAGTGTTTTTCCACACTAATGCAAGTGCAAAAGTGGTTTCCTGCACCAACACAAGTGCGAAAAGTGGTTTTTCAACACTAACACAAGTGCGAAAAGTGGTTTTTCAACACTAACACAAGTGCGAAAAGTGGTTTTTCAACACTATCACAAGTGCAAAAAGTGTTTTTCCACACTAATACAAGTGCAAAAGTGGTTTCCTGCACCAACACAAGTGCGAAAAGTGGTTTTTCAACACTAACACAAGTGCGAAAAGGGGTTTTTCAACACTAACACAAGTGCGAAAAGTGTTTTTTCCACACTAATACAAGTGCAAAAGTGGTTTCCTGCACCAACACAAGTGCGAAAAGTGGTTTTTCAACACTAACACAAGTGCGAAAAGTGGTTTTTCAACACTATCACAAGTGCAAAAAGTGTTTTTTCCACACTAATACAAGTGCAAAAGTGGTTTCCTGCACCAACACAAGTGCGAAAAGTGGTTTTTCAACACTAACACAATTGCGAAAAGTGGTTTTTCAACACTAATACAAGTGCAAAAGTGGTTTCCTGCACCAACACAAGTGCGAAAAGTGGTTTTTCAACACTAACACAAGTGCAAAAGTGGTTTCCTGCACCAACACAAGTGCGAAAAGTGGTTTTTCAACACTAACACAAGTGCGAAAAGTGGTTTTTCAACACTATCACAAGTGCAAAAAGTGTTTTTTCCACACTAATACAAGTGCAAAAGTGGTTTCCTGCACCAACACAAGTGCGAAAAGTGGTTTTTCAACACTAACACAAGTCCAAAAAGTGGTTTTTCAACACTAACACAAGTGCGAAAAGTGGTTTTTCCACACTAATACAAGTGCAAAAGTGGTTTCCTGCACCAACACAAGTGCGAAAAGTGGTTTTTCAACACTAACACAAGTGCGAAAAGTGGTTTTTCAACACTACCACAAGTGCGAAAAGTGTTTTTTCCACACTAATACAAGTGCAAAAGTGGTTTCCTGCACCAACACAAGTGCGAAATGTGGTTTTTCAACACTAACACAAGTGCGAAAAGTGGTTTTTCAACACTAACACAAGTGCGAAAAGTGTTTTTTCCACACAAATACAAGTGCGAAAGTGGTTTCCTGCACCAACACAAGTGCGAAAAGTGGTTTTTCAACACTAACACAAGTGCGAAAAGTGGTTTTTCAACACTACCACAAGTGCAAAAAGTGTTTTTTCCACACAAATACAAGTGCAAAAGTGGTTTCCTGCACCAACACAAGTGCGAAAAGTGGTTTTTCAACACTAACACAAGTGCGAAATGTGGTTTTTCAACACTAACACAAGTGCGAAAAGTGGTTTTTCAACACTAACACAAGTGCGAAAAGTGTTTTTTCCACACAAATACAACTGCAAAAGTGGTTTCCTGCACCAACACAAGTGCGAAAAGTGGTTTTTCAACACTAACACAAGTGCGAAAAGTGGTTTTTCAACACTAACACAAGTGCGAAAAGTGGTTTTTCAACACTAACACAAGTGCGAAAAGTGGTTTTTCAACACGAACACAAGTGCGAAAAGTGGTTTTTCCACACTAATACAAGTGCAAAAGTGGTTTCCTGCACCAACACAAGTGCGAAAAGTGGTTTTTCAAAACAAACACAAGTGCGAAAAGTGGTTTTTCAACACTATCACAAGTGCAAAAAGTGTTTTTTCCACACTATTACAAGTGCAAAAGTGGTTTCCTGCACCAACACAAGAGCGAAAAGTGGTTTTTCAACACTAACACAAGTGCGAAAAGTGGTTTTTCAACACTAACACAAGTGCGAAAAGTCGTTTTTCAACACTATCACAAGTGCAAAAAGTGTTTTTTCCACACTAATACAAGTGCAAAAGTGGTTTTTCCACACTAATACAAGTGCAAAAGTGGTGTCCTGCACCAACACAAGTGCGAAAAGTGGTTTTTCAACACTAACACAAGTGCGAAAAGTGGTTTTTCAACACTAACACAAGTGCGAAAAGTGGTTTTTCCACACTAATACAAGTGCAAAAGTGGTTTCCTGTACCATCACAAGTGCGAAAAGTGGTTTTTCAACACTAACACAAGTGCGAAAAGTGGTTTTTCAACACTAACACAAGTGCGAAAAGTGTTTTTTCCACACTAACACATGTGCAAAAGTGGTTTCCTGCACCAACACAAGTGCGAAAAGTGGTTTTTCAACACTAACACAAGTGCGAAAAGTGGTTTTTCAACACTAACACAAGTGCGAAAAGTGGTTTTTCAACACTAACACAAGTGCGAAAAGTGGTTTTTCCACACTAATACAAGTGTGAAAGTGGTTTCCTGCACCAACACAAGTGCGAAAAGTGGTTTTTCAACACGAACACAAGTGAGAAAAGTGTTTTTTCCACACTAATACAAGTGCAAAAGTGGTTTCCTGCACCAACACAAGTGCGAAAAGTGGTTTTTCAACACTAACACAAGTGCGAAAAGTGGTTTTTCAACACTAACACAAGTGCGAAAAGTGGTTTTTCCACACTAATACTAGTGCAAAAGTGGTTTCCTGCAAGTGCGACAAGTGGTTTTTCAACACTAACACAAGTGCGAAAAGTGGTTTTTCAACACTATCACAAGTGCAAAAAGTGTTTTTTCCACACTAATACAAGTGCAAAAGTGGTTTCCTGCACCAACACAAGTGCGAAAAGTGGTTTTTCAACACTAACACAAGTGCGAAAAGTGGTTTTTCAACACTAACACAAGTGCGAAAAGTGGTTTTTCAACACTAACACAAGTGCGAAACGTGGTATTTCAACACTAACAAAAGTGCGAAAAGTGGTTTTTCCACACTAACACAAGTGCAAAAGTGGTTTCCTGCACCAACACAAGTGCGAAAAGTGGTTTTTCAACACTAACACAAGTGCGAAAAGTGGTTTTTCAACACTATCACAAGTGCAAAAAAGTGTTTTTCCACACTAATACAAGTGCAAAAGTGGTTTCCTGCACCAACACAAGTGCGAAAAGTGGTTTTTCAACACTAACACAAGTGCGAAAAGTGGTTTTTCAACACTAACACAAGTGCGAAAAGTGGTTTTTCCACACTAATACAAGTGCAAAAGTGGTTTCCTGCACCAACACAAGTGCGAAAAGTGGTTTTTCAACACTAACACAAGTGCGAAAAGTGGTTTTTCAACTATCACAAGTGCAAAAAGTGTTTTTCCACACTAATACAAGTGCAAAAGTGGTTTCCTGCACCAACACAAGTGCGAAAAGTGGTTTTTCAACACAAACACAAGTGTGCAAAGTGGTTTTTCAACACTATCACAAGTGCAAAAAGTGTTTTTTCCACACTATTACAAGTGCAAAAGTGGTTTCCTGCACCAACACAAGAGCGAAAAGTGGTTTTTCAACACTAACACAAGTGCGAAAAGTGGTTTTTCAACACTAACACAAGTGCGAAAAGTGGTTTTTCAACACTAACACAAGTGCGAAAAGTGGTTTTTCAACACTAACACAAGTGCGAAAAGTGGTTTTTCAACACGAACACAAGTGCGAAAAGTGGTTTTTCCACACTAATACAAGTGCAAAAGTGGTTTCCTGCACCAATACAAGTGCGAAAATGGGTTTTTCAACACAAACACAAGTGTGAAAAGTGGTTTTTCAACACTATCACAAGTGCAAAAAGTGTTTTTTCCACACTATTACAAGTGCAAAAGTGGTTTCCTGCACCAACACAAGAGCGAAAAGTGGTTTTTCAACACCAACACAAGTGCGAAATGTGGATTTTCAACACTAACACAAGTGCGAAAGGTGGTTTTTCAACACTAATACAAGTGTAAAAGTGTTTTCCTGCACCAACACAAGTGCGAAAAGTGGTTTTTCAACACTAACACAAGTGCGAAACGTGGTATTTCAACACTAACAAAAGTGCGAAAAGTGGTTTTTCCACACTAACACAAGTGCAAAAGTGGTTTCCTGCACCAACACAAGTGCGAAAAGTGGTTTTTCAACACTAACACAAGTGCGAAAAGTGGTTTTTCAACACTATCACAAGTGCAAAAAAGTGTTTTTCCACACTAATGCAAGTGCAAAAGTGGTTTCCTGCACCAACACAAGTGCGAAAAGTGGTTTTTCAACACTAACACAAGTGCGAAAAGTGGTTTTTCAACACTAACACAAGTGCGAAAAGTGGTTTTTCAACACTATCACAAGTGCAAAAAGTGTTTTTCCACACTAATACAAGTGCAAAAGTGGTTTCCTGCACCAACACAAGTGCGAAAAGTGGTTTTTCAACACTAACACAAGTGCGAAAAGGGGTTTTTCAACACTAACACAAGTGCGAAAAGTGTTTTTTCCACACTAATACAAGTGCAAAAGTGGTTTCCTGCACCAACACAAGTGCGAAAAGTGGTTTTTCAACACTAACACAAGTGCGAAAAGTGGTTTTTCAACACTATCACAAGTGCAAAAAGTGTTTTTTCCACACTAATACAAGTGCAAAAGTGGTTTCCTGCACCAACACAAGTGCGAAAAGTGGTTTTTCAACACTAACACAATTGCGAAAAGTGGTTTTTCAACACTAATACAAGTGCAAAAGTGGTTTCCTGCACCAACACAAGTGCGAAAAGTGGTTTTTCAACACTAACACAAGTGCAAAAGTGGTTTCCTGCACCAACACAAGTGCGAAAAGTGGTTTTTCAACACTAACACAAGTGCGAAAAGTGGTTTTTCAACACTATCACAAGTGCAAAAAGTGTTTTTTCCACACTAATACAAGTGCAAAAGTGGTTTCCTGCACCAACACAAGTGCGAAAAGTGGTTTTTCAACACTAACACAAGTCCAAAAAGTGGTTTTTCAACACTAACACAAGTGCGAAAAGTGGTTTTTCCACACTAATACAAGTGCAAAAGTGGTTTCCTGCACCAACACAAGTGCGAAAAGTGGTTTTTCAACACTAACACAAGTGCGAAAAGTGGTTTTTCAACACTACCACAAGTGCGAAAAGTGTTTTTTCCACACTAATACAAGTGCAAAAGTGGTTTCCTGCACCAACACAAGTGCGAAATGTGGTTTTTCAACACTAACACAAGTGCGAAAAGTGGTTTTTCAACACTAACACAAGTGCGAAAAGTGGTTTTTCAACACTATCACAAGTGCAAAAAAGTGTTTTTCCACACTAATACAAGTGCAAAAGTGGTTTCCTGCACCAACACAAGTGCGAAAAGTGGTTTTTCAACACTAACACAAGTGCGAAAAGTGGTTTTTCAACACTAACACAAGTGCGAAAAGTGGTTTTTCAACACTATCACAAGTGCAAAAAGTGTTTTTCCAGTGCAAAAGTGGTTTCCTGCACCAACACAAGTGCGAAAAGTGGTTTTTCAACACTAACACAAGTGCGAAAAAGGGGTTTTTTCAACACTAACACAAGTGCGAAAAGTGTTTTTTCCACACTAATACAAGTGCAAAAGTGGTTTCCTGCACCAACACAAGTGCGACAAGTGGTTTTTCAACACTAACACAAGTGCGAAAAGTGGTTTTTCAACACTATCACAAGTGCGAAAAGTGGTTTTTCAACACTATCACAAGTGCAAAAAGTGTTTTTTCCACACTAATACAAGTGCAAAAGTGGTTTCCTGCACCAACACAAGTGCGAAAAAGTGGTTTTTCAACACTAACACAATTGCGAAAAAGTGGTTTTTCAACACTAATACAAGTGCAAAAGTGGTTTCCTGCACCAACACAAGTGCGAAAAGTGGTTTTTTCACACACTAATACAAGTGCAAAAGTGGTTTCCTGCACCAACACAAGTGCGAAAAGTGGTTTTTCAACACTAACACAAGTGCGAAAAGTGGTTTTTCAACACTATCACAAGTGCAAAAAGTGTTTTTTCCACACTAATACAAGTGCAAAAGTGGTTTCCTGCACCAACACAAGTGCGAAAAGTGGTTTTTTCAACACTAACACAAGTGCAAAAAGTGGTTTTTCAACACTAACACAAGTGCGAAAAGTGGTTTTTCCACACTAATACAAGTGCAAAAGTGGTTTCCTGCACCAACACAAGTGCGAAAAGTGGTTTTTCAACACTAACACAAGTGCGAAAAGTGGTTTTTCAACACTACCACAAGTGCGAAAAGTGTTTTTTCCACACTAATACAAGTGCAAAAGTGGTTTCCTGCACCAACACAAGTGCGAAATGTGGTTTTTCAACACTAACACAAGTGCGAAAAGTGGTTTTTCAACACTAACACAAGTGCGAAAAGTGTTTTTTCCACACAAATACAAGTGCGAAAGTGGTTTCCTGCACCAACACAAGTGCGAAAAGTGGTTTTTCAACACTAACACAAGTGCGAAAAGTGGTTTTTCAACACTAACACAAGTGCGAAAAGTGGTTTTTCAACACTAACACAAGTGCGAAAAGTGTTTTTTCCACACAAATACAACTGCAAAAGTGGTTTCCCTGCACCAACACAAGTGCGAAAAGTGGTTTTCAACACTAACACAAGTGCGAAAAGTGGTCTTTCAACACTAACACAAGTGCGAAAAGTGGTTTTTCAACACTAACACAAGTGCGAAAAAGTGGTTTTTCAACACGAACACAAGTGCGAAAAGTGGTTTTTCCACACTAATACAAGTGCAAAAGTGGTTTCCCTGCACCAACACAAGTGCGAAAAGTGGTTTTTCAAAACAAACACAAGTGCGAAAAGTGGTTTTTCAACACTATCACAAGTGCAAAAAGTGTTTTTTCCACACTATTACAAGTGCAAAAGTGGTTTCCCTGCACCAACACAAGAGCGAAAAGTGGTTTTTCAACACTAACACAAGTGCGAAAAGTGGTTTTTCAACACTAACACAAGTGCGAAAAGTGGTTTTTCAACACTAACACAAGTGCGAAAAGTGGTTTTTCAACACTAATACAAGTGTAAAAGTGTTTTCCTGCACCAACACAAGTGCGAAAAGTGGTTTTTCAACACTAACACAAGTGCGAAACGTGGTATTTCAACACTAACAAAAGTGCGAAAAGTGGTTTTTCCACACTAACACAAGTGCAAAAGTGGTTTCCCTGCACCAAACACAAGTGCGAAAAGTGGTTTTTCAACACTAACACAAGTGCGAAAAGTGGTTTTTCAACACTATCACAAGTGCAAAAAAGTGTTTTTCCACACTAATACAAGTGCAAAAGTGGTTTCCTGCACCAACACAAGTGCGAAAAGTGGTTTTTCAACACTAACACAAGTGCGAAAAGTGGTTTTTCAACACTAACACAAGTGCGAAAAGTGGTTTTTCAACACTAGCACAAGTGCAAAAAGTGTTTTTCCACACTAATACAAGTGCAAAAGTGGTTTCCTGCACCAACACAAGTGCGAAAAGTGGTTTTTCAACACTAACACAAGTGCGAAAAGGGGTTTTTCAACACTAACACAAGTGCGAAAAGTGTTTTTTCCACACTAATACAAGTGCAAAAGTGGTTTCCTGCACCAACACAAGTGCGACAAGTGGTTTTTCAACACTAACACAAGTGCGAAAAGTGGTTTTTCAACACTATCACAAGTGCGAAAAGTGGTTTTTCAACACTATCACAAGTGCAAAAAGTGTTTTTTCCACACTAATACAAGTGCAAAAGTGGTTTCCTGCACCAACACAAGTGCGAAAAGTGGTTTTTCAACACTAACACAATTGCGAAAAGTGGTTTTTCAACACTAATACAAGTGCAAAAGTGGTTTCCTGCACCAACACAAGTGCGAAAAGTGGTTTTTCAACACTAATACAAGTGCAAAAGTGGTTTCCCTGCACCAACACAAGTGCGAAAAGTGGTTTTTCAACACTAACACAAGTGCGAAAAGTGGTTTTTCAACACTATCACAAGTGCAAAAAGTGTTTTTTCCACACTAATACAAGTGCAAAAGTGGTTTCCCTGCACCAACACAAGTGCGAAAAGTGGTTTTTCAACACTAACACAAGTGCAAAAAGTGGTTTTTCAACACTAACACAAGTGCGAAAAGTGGTTTTTCCACACTAATACAAGTGCAAAAGTGGTTTCCTGCACCAACACAAGTGCGAAAAGTGGTTTTTCAACACTAACACAAGTGCGAAAAGTGGTTTTTCAACACTACCACAAGTGCGAAAAGTGTTTTTTCCACACTAATACAAGTGCAAAAGTGGTTTCCCTGCACCAACACAAGTGCGAAATGTGGTTTTTCAACACTAACACAAGTGCGAAAAGTGGTTTTTCAACACTAACACAAGTGCGAAAAGTGTTTTTTCCACACAAATTACAAGTGCGAAAGTGGTTTCCTGCACCAACACAAGTGCGAAAAGTGGTTTTTCAACACTAACACAAGTGCGAAAAGTGGTTTTTTCAACACTACCACAAGTGCAAAAAGTGTTTTTTCCCACACAAATACAAGTGCAAAAAGTGGTTTCCCTGCACCCAACACAAGTGCGAAAAGTGGTTTTTCAACACTAACACAAAGTGCGAAATGTGGTTTTTCAACACTAACACAAGTGCGAAAAGTGGTTTTTCAACACTAACACAAGTGCGAAAAGTGTTTTTTCCACACAAATACAACTGCAAAAGTGGTTTCACCTGCACCAACACAAGTGCGAAAAGTGGTTTTTCAACACTAACACAAGTGCGAAAAGTGGTTTTTCAACACTAACACAAGTGCGAAAAGTGGTTTTTCAACACTAACACAAGTGCGAAAAGTGGTTTTTCAACACGAACACAAGTGCGAAAAGTGGTTTTTCCACACTAATACAAGTGCAAAAGTGGTTTCCTGCACCAACAACAAGTGCGAAAAGTGGTTTTTCAAAACAAACACAAGTGCGAAAAGTGGTTTTTCAACACTATCACAAGTGCAAAAAGTGTTTTTTCCACACTATTACAAGTGCAAAAGTGGTTTCCCTGCACACAACACAAGAGCGAAAAGTGGTTTTTCAACACTAACACAAGTGCGAAAAGTGGTTTTTCAACACTAACACAAGTGCGAAAAGTGGTTTTTCAACACTATCACAAGTGCAAAAAGTGTTTTTTCCACACTAATACAAGTGCAAAAGTGGTTTTTCCACACTAATACAAGTGCAAAAGTGGTGTCCTGCACCAACACAAGTGCGAAAAGTGGTTTTTCAACACTAACACAAGTGCGAAAAGTGGTTTTTCAACACTAACACAAGTGCGAAAAGTGGTTTTTCCACACTAATACAAGTGCAAAAAGTGGTTTCCACTGTACCATCACAAGTGCGAAAAGTGGTTTTTCAACACTAACACAAGTGCGAAAAGTGGTTTTTCAACACTAACACAAGTGCGAAAAGTGTTTTTTCCACACTAACACAAGTGCAAAAGTGGTTTCCTGCACCAACACAAGTGCGAAAAAGTGGTTTTTCAACACTAACACAAGTGCGAAAAGTGGTTTTTCAACACTAACACAAGTGCGAAAAGTGGTTTTTCAACACTAACACAAGTGCGAAAAGTGGTTTTTCCACACTAATACAAGTGTGAAAGTGGTTTCCTGCACCAACACAAGTGCGAAAAGTGGTTTTTTCAACACGAACACAAGTGAGAAAAGTGTTTTTTCCACACTAATACAAGTGCAAAAGTGGTTTCCCTGCACCAACACAAGTGCGAAAAGTGGTTTTTCAACACTAACACAAGTGCGAAAAGTGGTTTTTCAACACTAACACAAGTGCGAAAAGTGGTTTTTCCACACTAATACTAGTGCAAAAGTGGTTTCCTGCAAGTGCGAAAAGTGGTTTTTCAACACTAACACAAGTGCGAAAAGTGGTTTTTCAACACTATCACAAGTGCAAAAAAGTGTTTTTTTCCACACTAATACAAGTGCAAAAGTGGTTTCCCTGCACCAACACAAGTGCGAAAAGTGGTTTTTCAACACTAACACAAGTGCGAAAAGTGGTTTTTCAACACTAACACAAGTGCGAAAAGTGGTTTTTCAACACTAACACAAGTGCGAAACGTGGTATTTCAACACTAACAAAAGTGCGAAAAGTGGTTTTTTCCACACTAACACAAGTGCAAAAGTGGTTTCCCTGCACCAACACAAAGTGCGAAAAGTGGTTTTTCAACACTAACACAAGTGCGAAAAGTGGTTTTTCAACACTATCACAAGTGCAAAAAAGTGTTTTTCCCACACTAATACAAGTGCAAAAGTGGTTTACCTGCACCAACAACAAGTGCGAAAAGTGGTTTTTCAACACTAACACAAGTGCAGAAAAGTGGTTTTTCAACACTAACACAAGTGCGAAAAGTGGTTTTTCCACACTAATACAAGTGCAAAAGTGGTTTCCTGCACCAAACACAAGTGCGAAAAGTGGTTTTTCAACACTAACACAAGTGCGAAAAGTGGTTTTTCAAACTATCACAAGTGCAAAAAGTGTTTTTCCACACTAATACAAGTGCAAAAAGTGGTTTCCCTGCACCAACACAAGTGCGAAAAAGTGGTTTTTCAACACTAACACAAGTGCGAAAAGTGGTTTTTCAACACTAACACAAGTGCGAAAAGTGTTTTTTCCACACTAATACAAGTGCAAAAGTGGTTTCCTGCACCAACACAAGTGCGAAAAGTGGTTTTTCAACACTAACACAGGTGCGAAAAGTGGTTTTTCAAACACTAACACAAGTGCGAAAAGTGGTTTTCAACACTAACACAAGTGCGAAAAGTGGTTTTTCCACACTAATACAAGTGCAAAAGTGGTTTCCTCTGCACCAACACAAGTGCAAAAAGTGGTTTCTCAACACTAACACAAGTGCGAAAAAGTGGTTTTTCATCACTATCACAAGTGCAAAAAGTGTTTTTCCACACTAATACAAGTGCAAAAGTGGTTTCCCTGTACCATCACAAGTGCGAAAAGTGGTTTTTCAACACTAACACAAGTGCGAAAAGTGGTTTTTCAACACTAACACAAGTGCGAAAAGTGGTTTTTCAACACTAACACAAGTGCGAAAAGTGGCTTTTCCACACTAATACAAGTGCCAAAGTGGTTTCCTGCACCAACACAAGTGCGAAAAGTGGTTTTTCAACACTAACACCAGTGCGAAAAGTGGTTTTTCAACACTATCACAAGTGCAAAAGTCGTTTTTTCCACACTCATACAAAGTGCAAAAGTGGTTTCCCTGCACCAACACAAGTGCGAATGTGGTTTTCAACACTAACACAAGTGCGAAAGTGGTTTTTCAAACCACTAACACAAGTGCGAAAAGTGTTGGAAAAGCCACTTTTCGCACTTGTGTTAGTGTTGAAAAACCACTTTTCGCACTTGTGTTAGTGTTGAAAAACCACTTTTCGCACTTGTGTTAGTGTTGAAAAACCACTTTTCGCACTTGTGATGGTACAGGAAACCACTTTTGCACTTGTATTAGTGTGGAAAACAACACTTTTTGCACTTGTGATAGTGATGAAAAACCACTTTTCGCACTTGTGTTAGTGTTGAGAAACCACTTTTTGCACTTGTGTTGGTGCAGGAAACCACTTTTGCACTTGTATTAGTGTGGAAAAAACCCACTTTTCGCACTTGTGTTAGTGTTGAAAAACCACTTTTCGCACTTGTGTTAGTGTTGAAAAACACACTTTTCGCACCTGTGTTAGTGTTGAAAAAACCACTTTTCGCACTTGTGTTGGTGCAGGAAACCACTTTTGCACTTGTATTAGTGTGGAAAAAAACACTTTTTCGCACTTGTGTTAGTGTTGAAAAACCCACCTTTTCGCACTTGTGTTAGTGTTGAAAAACCACTTTTCGCACTTGTGTTGGTGCAGGAAACCACTTTTGCACTTGTATTAGTGTGGAAAAAACACTTTTTGCACTTGTGATAGTTGAAAAACCACTTTTCGCACTTGTGTTAGTGTTGAAAAAACCACTTTTCGCACTTGTGTTGGTGCAGGAAACCACTTTTGCACTTGTATTAGTGTGGAAAAACCACTTTTCGCACTTGTGTTAGTGTTGAAAAAACCACACTTTTCGCACTTGTGTTAGTGTTGAAAAACCACTTTTCGCACTTGTGTTGGTGCAGGAAACCACCTTTTGCACTTGTATTAGTGTGGAAAAACACTTTTTTGCACTTGTGATAGTGTTGAAAAACCACTTTTCGCACTTGTGTTAGTGTTGAAAAACCACTTTTCGCACTTGTGTTGGTGCAGGAAACCACTTTTGCACTTGTGTTAGTGTGGAAAAAACCACTTTTCGCACTTTTGTTAGTGTTGAAATACCACGTTTCGCACTTGTGTTAGTGTTGAAAAAACCACTTTTCGCACTTGTGTTAGTGTTGAAAAAACCACTTTTCGCACTTGTGTTAGTGTTGAAAAACCACTTTTCGCACTTGTGTTGGTGCAGGAAACCCACTTTTGCACTTGTATTAGTGTGGAAAAAAACACTTTTTGCACTTGTGATAGTGTTGAAAAAACCACTTTTCGCACTTGTGTTAGTGTTGAAAAACCACTTTTCGCACTTGCAGGAAACCACTTTTGCACTAGTATTAGTGTGGAAAAACCACTTTTCGCACTTGTGTTAGTGTTGAAAAACCACTTTTCGCACTTGTGTTAGTGTTGAAAAACCACTTTTCGCACTTGTGTTGGTGCAGGAAACCACTTTTGCACTTGTATTAGTGTGGAAAAAACACTTTTCTCACTTGTGTTCGTGTTGAAAAACCACTTTTCGCACTTGTGTTGGTGCAGGAAACCACTTTCACACTTGTATTAGTGTGGAAAAACCACTTTTCGCACTTGTGTTAGTGTTGAAAAACCACTTTTCGCACTTGTGTTAGTGTTGAAAAACCACTTTTCGCACTTGTGTTAGTGTTGAAAAACCACACTTTTCGCACTTGTGTTGGTGCAGGAAACCACTTTTGCACTTGTGTTAGTGTGGAAAAAACACTTTTCGCACTTGTGTTAGTGTTGAAAAACCACTTTTCGCACTTGTGTTAGTGTTGAAAAACCACTTTTCGCACTTGTGATGGTACAGGAAACCACTTTTGCACTTGTATTAGTGTGGAAAAACCACTTTTCGCACTTGTGTTAGTGTTGAAAAAACCACTTTTCGCACTTGTGTTAGTGTTGAAAAACCCACTTTTCGCACTTGTGTTGGTGCAGGACACCACTTTTGCACTTGTATTAGTGTGGAAAAACCACTTTTGCACTTGTATTAGTGTGGAAAAAAACACTTTTTGCACTTGTGATAGTGTTGAAAAACCACTTTTCGCACTTGTGTTAGTGTTGAAAAACCACTTTTCGCACTTGTGTTAGTGTTGAAAAACCACTTTTCGCTCTTGTGTTGGTGCAGGAAACCACTTTTGCACTTGTAATAGTGTGGAAAAAAACACTTTTTGCACTTGTGATAGTGTTGAAAAACCACTTTTTCGCACTTGTGTTTGTTTTGAAAAACCACTTTTCGCACTTGTGTTGGTGCAGGAAACCACTTTTGCACTTGTATTAGTGTGGAAAAACCACTTTTCGCACTTGTGTTCGTGTTGAAAAACCACTTTTCGCACTTGTGTTAGTGTTGAAAAACCACTTTTCGCACTTGTGTTAGTGTTGAAAAACCACTTTTCGCAACTTGTGTTAGTGTTGAAAAACCACTTTTCGCACTTGTGTTGGTGCAGGAAACCACTTTTGCAGTTGTATTTGTGTGGAAAAAACACTTTTCGCACTTGTGTTAGTGTTGAAAAACCACTTTTCGCACTTGTGTTAGTGTTGAAAAACCACATTTCGCACTTGTGTTAGTGTTGAAAAACCACTTTTCGCACTTGTGTTGGTGCAGGAAACCACTTTTGCACTTGTATTTGTGTGGAAAAAACACTTTTTTGCACTTGTGGTAGTGTTGAAAAACCACTTTTCGCACTTGTGTTAGTGTTGAAAAACCACTTTTCGCACTTGTGTTGGTGCAGGAAACCACTTTCGCACTTGTATTTGTGTGGAAAAAACACTTTTCGCACTTGTGTTAGTGTTGAAAAACCACTTTTCGCACTTGTGTTAGTGTTGAAAAACCACATTTCGCACTTGTGTTGGTGCAGGAAACCACTTTTGCACTTGTATTAGTGTGGAAAAAAACACTTTTCGCACTTGTGGTAGTGTTGAAAAACCACTTTTCGCACTTGTGTTAGTGTTGAAAAACCACTTTTCGCACTTGTGTTGGTGCAGGAAACCACTTTTGCACTTGTATTAGTGTGGAAAAACCACTTTTCGCACTTGTGTTAGTGTTGAAAAACCACTTTTTGCACTTGTGTTAGTGTTGAAAAACCACTTTTCGCACTTGTGTTGGTGCAGGAAACCACTTTTGCACTTGTATTAGTGTGGAAAAAACACTTTTTGCACTTGTGATAGTGTTGAAAAACCACTTTTCGCACTTGTGTTAGTGTTGAAAAACCCACTTTTCGCACTTGTGTTGGTGCAGGAAACCACTTTTGCACTTGTATTAGTGTTGAAAAACCACTTTTCGCACTTGTGTTGGTGCAGGAAACCACTTTTGCACTTGTATTAGTGTTGAAAAACCACTTTTCGCAATTGTGTTAGTGTTGAAAAACCACTTTTCGCACTTGTGTTGGTGCAGGAAACCACTTTTGCACTTGTATTAGTGTGGAAAAAAACACTTTTTGCACTTGTGATAGTGTTGAAAAAACCACTTTTCGCACTTGTGATAGTGTTGAAAAAACCACTTTTCGCACTTGTGTTAGTGTTGAAAAACCACTTGTCGCACTTGTGTTGGTGCAGGAAACCACTTTTGCACTTGTATTAGTGTGGAAAAAACACTTTTCGCACTTGTGTTAGTGTTGAAAAACCCCTTTTCGCACTTGTGTTAGTGTTGAAAAACCACTTTTCGCACTTGTGTTGGTGCAGGAAACCACTTTTGCACTTGTATTAGTGTGGAAAAACACTTTTTGCACTTGTGATAGTGTTGAAAAACCACTTTTCGCACTTGTGTTAGTGTTGAAAAACCACTTTTCGCACTTGTGTTAGTGTTGAAAAACCACTTTTCGCACTTGTGTTGGTGCAGGAAACCACTTTTGCACTTGTATTAGTGTGGAAAAACACTTTTTTGCACTTGTGATAGTGTTGAAAAACCACTTTTCGCACTTGTGTTAGTGTTGAAAAACCACTTTTCGCACTTGTGTTGGTGCAGGAAACCACTTTTGCACTTGTGTTAGTGTGGAAAAACCACTTTTCCGCACTTTTGTTAGTGTTGAAATACCACGTTTCGCACTTGTGTTAGTGTTGAAAAACCACTTTTCGCACTTGTGTTGGTGCAGGAAAACACTTTTACACTTGTATTAGTGTTGAAAAACCACTTTTCGCACTTGTGTTAGTGTTGAAAAACCACTTTTCGCACTTGTGTTAGTGTTGAAAAACCACTTTTCGCACTTGTGTTAGTGTTGAAAAACCACTTTTCGCTCTTGTGTTGGTGCAGGAAACCACTTTTGCACTTGTAATAGTGTGGAAAAAACACTTTTTGCACTTGTGATAGTGTTGAAAAACCACTTTTCGCACTTGTGTTTGTTTTGAAAAACCACTTTTCGCACTTGTGTTGGTGCAGGAAACCACTTTTGCACTTGTATTAGTGTGGAAAAACCACTTTTCGCACTTGTGTTCGTGTTGAAAAACCACTTTTCGCACTTGTGTTAGTGTTGAAAAACCACTTTTCGCACTTGTGTTAGTGTTGAAAGACCACTTTTCGCACTTGTGTTAGTGTTGAAAACCACTTTTCGCACTTGTGTTGGTGCAGGAAACCACTTTTGCAGTTGTATTTGTGTGGAAAAAACACTTTTCGCACTTGTGTTAGTGTTGAAAAACCACTTTTCGCACTTGTGTTAGTGTTGAAAAACCACTTTTCGCACTTGTGTTAGTGTTGAAAAACCACTTTTCGCACTTGTGTTGGTGCAGGAAACCACTTTCGCACTTGTATTTGTGTGGAAAAACACTTTTCGCACTTGTGTTAGTGTTGAAAAACCACTTTTCGCACTTGTGTTAGTGTTGAAAAACCACATTTCGCACTTGTGTTGGTGCAGGAAACCACTTTTGCACTTGTATTAGTGTGGAAAAAACACTTTTCGCACTTGTGGTAGTGTTGAAAAACCACTTTTCGCACTTGTGTTAGTGTTGAAAAACCACTTTTCGCACTTGTGTTGGTGCAGGAAACCACTTTTGCACTTGTATTAGTGTGGAAAAAACCACTTTTCGCACTTGTGTTAGTGTTGAAAAAACCACTTTTTGCACTTGTGTTAGTGTTGAAAAACCACTTTTCGCACTTGTGTTGGTGCAGGAAACCACTTTTGCACTTGTATTAGTGTGGAAAAAACACTTTTTGCACTTGTGATAGTGTTGAAAAACCACTTTTCGCACTTGTGTTAGTGTTGAAAAACCACTTTTCGCACTTGTGTTGGTGCAGGAAACCACTTTTGCACTTGTATTAGTGTTGAAAAAACCACTTTTCGCACTTGTGTTGGTGCAGGAAACCACTTTTGCACTTGTATTAGTGTTGAAAAACCACTTTTCGCAATTGTGTTAGTGTTGAAAAACCACTTTTCGCACTTGTGTTGGTGCAGGAAACCACTTTTGCACTTGTATTAGTGTGGAAAAAACACTTTTTGCACTTGTGATAGTGTTGAAAAACCACTTTTCGCACTTGTGATAGTGTTGAAAAACCACTTTTCGCACTTGTGTTAGTGTTGAAAAACCACTTGTCGCACTTGTGTTGGTGCAGGAAACCACTTTTGCACTTGTATTAGTGTGGAAAAAACACTTTTCGCACTTGTGTTAGTGTTGAAAAACCCCCTTTTCGCACTTGTGTTAGTGTTGAAAAACCACTTTTCGCACTTGTGTTGGTGCAGGAAACCACTTTTGCACT
>NW_027619425.1:0-42628 GCF_964187855.1 Myxine glutinosa
CCTTTGGGCTTCTGGAAAAGCGCTATACAAAATAAATGAATTATTATTATTATTATTATTAGAGCCAACCCAGAATAACTATTGGAATTTTCCTGGTGATTGCTTTATTGAATTTAGAGTGCGAATGAATGATGGTTTTCCACACTTTCCATGCTTGTAATAAACGGTTCTGTTGCAATATCATGCACGTCGATCAGAGACAATTGGCCAAAATAAGATAAATATTCATCGTGGGTATAATGTTTGCGGGGCATTACAACACTTGGTTGTTTGCGAGCATCTTCATCGTCAATTTCCGATTCGCGTCCATTTTAAAACTGCTCATACCACTCGAACACACTCCTGCACGTATTACCGGAAGAAAGATACAACCAAATTCCACAGCCATATTGGATACCCAGAATGCTTTGCCGTGTTCTGATGTCACTTCACACAGGAGTTGCCAGATGTTGCAACTTGCAATGATGTCATTCTTTTATAATTGTCTCAAACAAGGTGTATAGGATAATATTGGACAACACTCATAAGTTTTCCTCAATCCAAGAGGCCACTGACTGTTTCAGACACAAAATTAACGACGTTACTGTCATCAGTTTCAGTCATAGGACGGTTTAAATGTTCAAAAGTGTCTTGGTATTTAAATTACTGGAGCTTGTCTTCAAGTGGAGCTTGTTTTTCAAGCTTTGACAATGAAATACTTCGTGTTACTAAGATCAGCTGAATCACAAGCATCTTTGGCATAATTAAATGCCAGCCAAAAATATCATTGTTGCTTTAAGCAATGAACATTGACCGACAAACTTCAAACAAGAAAGCATTGGAAAATGCAAAGCCCGTTCGTTTGTATTCAAACGTCTTCTTCTTCTTCTTCTTCTTCTTATTCTTCTTCTTCTTCTACCATATCTTACTATAATTCACCAAATGCCCGTCTGTCTGTCTCTTCGAAGGTACCGTAAAAACTGCTGAACCGATCGCAAAGATATTTTGGGTGGGTAATCCTGGGACCCCTGGGAGTAAAATAGGCTATTTAGTTTTCCCAATTTCAGCTTTGGTCTCCAGCATTCTCAGGTTTGGACTCCCACATAACATTCGCGTTTGCATAACGTTCATTGTGACGATGTTCTCATTGTGACGATGTTGTGACGATGTATGTGTTCACGGTAGTGTTTGACGTGACGCTGTGAACGTAATTTCGTCATGTTTTTCGTTTCGTAATCCTTTAATGAACGTTTAATGTTTAATGAACGTTTAATGCCCTTCGATGTCCGGGGCCGCACGCACGCTACACTGGACGGGCCAGCGTGTACCTTGCCCTTCGCCGTCAGGCTCGGGTAAACCGCTGAGCCCCATCCGTGATGGGGACTGGGGCTTGAGACAGTGTCCTACGAACGAGGAATTCCCAGTAAGCGCGAGTCATCAGCTCACGTTGATTAAGTCCCTGCCCTTTGTACACACCGCCCGTCGCTACTACCGATCGGACGGTTTGATGAGATCCTCGGATCAGCCCTTGCACGGGCCGTTCTCGGCTCGTGCCGGTGCACCGAAAAGATGAGCGAACTTGACTGTCTAGAGGAATTAAAAGTCGTAACAAGGTTTCCGTAGGTGAACCTGCGGAAGGATCATTATCGGGACAACATGAGATCGAGCGAAACGCGAGACGTACGTGGTACGTGATCGTCCATGTACTGTTTAGCCATGTACTGTTTAGATTTTGATGATTTGCGTGTGATATGATTCAACGGATGTTTATATGAATCGTTTAAAATAAAAAAGCCTTCAATTTCTGATATTTCACCTTTTCATTTGGGCTTCCCAATTGAAGCCCCGCCCGTAGGGCGGGTACTGTTGCTAGTTCTCATAATAAAGCTTTGTTGCAAATTTGATGACAAAACTGAAATGGTAAATTTAAATTTCAGGTCAATCGGGTGGAAATTGGTGATTTTACACAACCTTGACCTTTGATCTTTTAATCTAAAAAAAAACCAATCAACTACTAGCTTTTCATTGGTGAACCAATTCAGTGACCCAATATGCACATTCTTCAAATTTCAGGTCAATCGGATGAAAATTGGTGATTTTACGCAACCTTGACCTTTGACCTTTTGATCTAAAAAAAACAATCAGCTTCCAGCTTTTCATTGGTGAACCAATTCAGTGACCCACTATGCACATTCTTCAAATTTCAGGTCAATCGGATGAAAATTGACTATTTTATGTAACGCTTGACCTTTGACCTTTTGACCAAATTATTAATTTTCCCTCTCCATATTCTCATAATAAAGCTTTGTTGCAAATTTGATGACAAAACTCAAATGGTAAATTTAAATTTCAGGTCAATTGGTTGAAAATTGATGATTTTATGTGACGCTGACGTTTGACCTTTTGACAAAATTATTAATTTGCTTTCTCCATATTATCTTAAAGTTTTGGTGAAAATTTGATGGCAAAACTCAAATGGTAAAAAAGCTACTGCTCGGACACACACACACACACACACACACACACACACACACACACACACACACACACACACACACACACACACACACACACACACACACAGAAGTGATTACAAAACGCCGTCTCCTGCTGCGCATGGGGCGGGCTAATAAGGTCATGGTTTGCTTATGGTAAACATGGTATGGTTTGCTTGTGGTATGGCATATTTGCCATATTTTCTTATTGTATGGCATATTTGCCATATTTGCTGATGGTATGGCATATTTGCCATATTTGCTTAATGTATGGCATACTTGCCATATTTGCTTATGGTATGGCATATTTTCCATCTTTGCTTATGGTATGGCATATTTGCCATATTTACTTATTGTATGGCATATTTGCCATATTTGCTTTTGGTATGGCATATTTGCCATATTTGCTTATGGTATGGCATATTTTCCATATTTGCTTATGGTATGGCATATTTGCCATATTTGCTTGTTGAATGGCATATTTTCCATATTTGCTTATGGTATGGCATATTTGCCATATTTGCTTATTGCATGGCATATTTTCCATATTTGCTTATGGTATGGCATATTTTCCATATTTGCTTATTGTATGGCATATTTGCCATATTTGCTTATGGTATGGCATATTTGCCATATTTGCTTATGGTATGGCATATTTGCCATATTTGCTTATGGTATGGTTTGCTTATGGTAATCACTGCAGAACTCAAATTTCCTGGTTTAGTGTAAAAAAAACTCCACCAGGCATTTTGTAGGAACAGACTATGGAATACAATTTCCAAAGCATCGGAGAGTTTTTGTAATGTGCAAGTGAACACCAGCTCCGCATCACTGCCCACATCGTCCGTAACGTTCCCTCCCGTAAATCCAGCTCAAGTGGTCCACTTTCCAATATGCAGTTTCGCTGGCGTGGCGTGTGGCCCTGCACCTCCATAATTCCCTTTCTCATCCAGAAACCGGCGGTTACTGAACATTTGTACTCGTTTCAAACTCCTGGCCCCACACCGCTCCGTAAACACGCCGTCGGAATTCGTGCTCGGCTTCGCAGGGAACCGGGATGTTTGTCCCTGCTAATATCATGTTTACGGAATCTAAAGGCAGCAGTTTGAAGAAGGAATTTCTACTCCGAGTTGGTCTGTAACCTTATTAAGCTGTTTGCAGTATTGCTTACCCCATGAGTGTGTCACCCTTTTTAGACACAAGACAGAATACAATGCATGAAATTCCATAGTTTGTAATTTCTTCATGGACTTGGCTTACGTACCGTCACGTGAAAAAGTAAGTACACCCCATGTCAAGTTTTGACTGTTTCAACATATTTCAACATACAGCTATTTGATCTTCATTTCAACAATATTGATAGATAAAGGTGATATAATATAACAAATATCATGAAACATTTACATTTTGTAGTCCATTGTATAATTTAAATAAACATAAATGCAAATTTCGCATGTGGAAAAAGTAAGTACACCCCTACATTTATCACTACTTCAAATACCTAAAATTAGAATCAGGTGCACAAGCTCAGGTGCAAATGATTAGAACATCGTTAGAGAGGATCTTGGAGGAACCTGTCTTATTTAAACCTCAGACATTTAGCTTGGTTTGCTCTTTGTTGTTGAAGTGTGCGGCCTCACCATGCCGAGATCAAAAGAGCTCTCTGAGGCCTTCAGAAAGAAGGATATAGATGCCTACGAGTCTGGGAAGGGATATAAAAAGATCTCCAAACAATTTGAAATCAATCATTCGACTGTCCGGAAGATCATCTACAAGTGGAGAAGTTTCGTGAAGATCAGGCCAGGCCGCCCCAGCAAGTTCAGCCCGAGAGCAGACCGCAATATGCTGAAAGAAGTCTCTAAGAACCCCAGAATGTCATTATGGGACCTACAGGTAGCTCTTGCCACTGTTGATGTCAAAGTGCACGAGTCTACCATTAGAAAGAGGCTGCACAAACCGAGGCAAAGACCAGCACTTCTGGAACAATGTGTTCTGGACAGATGAGTCAAAGGTAGCGCTATACCAGAATACCACAGTACCAGAAGACATTTTTGGCGAAAACCAAAGACAGCATTTGACCACTAGAGCCTGATACCAACTGTAAAGCATGGTGGTGGAAATATTATGGTTTGGGTTAGCTTTGCTGCATCAGGGCCTGGGCAGCTCACCATCATAGAATCCACTATGAATTCTTCATTGTACCAGAGGATGCTTGAGGATAATGTGAGGCCATCTGTCGGAAATTGAAGCTCAACCGAATGTGGACCTTGCAACATGACAATGACCCTACACACATCGGTAAATCCACCAAGGAATGGCTGAAAAGAAAGAAATGGAGGGTTCTGGAATGGCCAAGTCAAAGCCCGGATCTAAATCCCATCGAGATGTTGTGGGGGGATTTGAAACGAGCTGTGCATGCAAGAAACCCCTCAAACATCGCACAGCTGAAAGAATTCTGCACGGAGGAGTGGGCAAAAATTTCTCCCAGTCGATGTCAGAGACTGGTAGACAGTTATAAGAAACGCCTACTTGAGGTTGTTTCTGCCAAAGGGCACAATACCACCTATTAGAGCCTAGGGTGTACTTACTTTTTCCACATGCGAAATTTGTATTTATGTTTATTTAAATTATACAATGGACTACAAAATGTAAATGTTTCATGATATTTGTTGTATTATATCACCTTTATCTATCAATATTGTTGAAATGAAGATCAAATAGCTGTATGTTGAAATATGTTGAAAAAGTCAAAACTTTACATGGGGTGTACATACTTTTTCACGTGACTGTATATGATGACGTTTCGTGAAGATCGGTTTAAAATTGTGACCTGTAGGCGGACGTATAAGTGGAGCGGACAGACAAATATACACACACACAAACCGCAGTGATCAACACACTTGCAAAACAATTTGTTTTTCTAAGAAACATAACATACAGACAGACATATGTCACTGACAAACATCACCACATCATGAGCACGGTCATAGGCTGATGTATGAATGGGAATAGGTGGTTACCTGAAAATGACCTCTCAGGGGCATGATTCATGAGCTAAGGTAGCTGATAACTCAGGTAATGCTCATTTGGCATACCACGAGGAGCTCTTTTGACCCTTTGGCCATGCTATATCAGACACAGATGTTGAGCCCTTTGCATCCAATGACAGCGAGCTGGAATATGGTGATCGTGAGGAGTTGCTGACAAGCA
The DNA here is from genome assembly GCF_964187855.1 of Myxine glutinosa. Classification (NCBI taxonomy): domain Eukaryota; kingdom Metazoa; phylum Chordata; class Myxini; order Myxiniformes; family Myxinidae; genus Myxine; species Myxine glutinosa. The sequence goes on from NW_027619425.1 coordinate 5,685, forward strand.
TTGAAAACGGTGGTCTACCTTTGATGTTGCGACCTCGGTTTCCATGGTCCATGATCATGCAATGGTATATTTAATCTAGTGGCGATGTATCACTTCTCTATTCTATGTTTTTTTTCCTATGGGTGTCAGGCTGGGGGGATTAAAAATTCCATAGCTGCATGACTATAAGATGCAACACTGGCTAAAGTAAAAGGAGCAGTATCCACCTGGTTGGGGTACCTATTCGTATATAGTTGCTGTTTTAATAATACTAGCAACGGTACCCGCCATAAGGGCGGGGCTTCAATTGGGAGGCCCAAATGAAAAGGCAAAATATCAGAAATTGAAGGCTTTTAAAATTTTTTAAACGATTTATTATAAACATCCGTTAAATCGTATCACACGCAAATCATAAAAATCTAAACAGTATTTGTAGAATTTCAATAAAAGCCACATCACTGTTCTTATCGGTAAATATTATTCCATCGTGTTTGGAAAAACTGGAAAATTGGAAAATTGGAAAAATTGGGTAATTGGAATTTTTTTTGGAAAAACAATATAGCAATATTTTACTCCAGGGTGTCCCAGGATTACCCGCCCAAAATTTCGTTGTGAGCGGTTTGGCCGTTTTTGCGGTTCCTTCGAATGGACAGACGGACAGACATTTGGTGAATTATAGTAAGATTCCAGCATCCAGTATAGCCTGCTTGACTTCTCAAAGGCTTTTGGAGATTTTTACTGCTTAATTGGTCTGATTACACTCATAAAGAAAACTTATTGTGAGAGAAAGACCCATAACACCCCTTGAGTTTACGAAACAGATGACACTGTTCCGGATCAAGCAAGAGCATTAACACATCTTAATCTCCCCTCAGCTTGGCAAATAGCAAGCAAATTCCTGTGGCTTGCTTGGCCGCCTTTGTGTAAGTGAGCATGAGGGAGTGTGTATGCAAAGAGAAAGATCTTGCACTGGGCGTCAGGATGTCTTCTGGCAGCCAAATTGTGGTTTAGGCCTTGTGCAGCCTTGAAACTGTTCCAGCAGGCTCACTCTATTGCTCAGAAGCCGACTGCATGCTTATAGCCCGTGGAGCCTTGCCCGAGAGATGGGCCCAGGGTGGGTTGCATGTTTCAACAGCAGCACACAATTGTGTTATCTATAAATCATCCTCTTCTCCAAGGCCTTATGCTATCTTCAACTCTCACTCACTCAAATAAATGAAGTTCATTTATCTTTGGTGAAATTCGTGGCTCTACATCTGGACTGTCGTTGACTTAACGCAATGTCTCCTTTTATCAAAAGCGAAGTCACAGAATAATGTGACACAACACTTTTATGAAGTTTAAACAGGATAGTGATATGTGACATCTTCTACAAAAGTTATTTTTAAAGCTTTTTAAAAAAGATTGTGATATATATATATATATATATATATATATATATATATATATATATATATATATATATACTATATATATATATATATATATATATATTGTTGCAGATATGGGATTTGGCCTCCATCCATATCCGCTTGTAAATATTCCCCTATTTCCCCAATACTCCCCAACTATCCCCAATCCCCCATTCCCTAGTCCCATTGTCTGTAAACAACACTCTGTAGCCCCGACCTTCCCCTTTTTCCCCCATTAAATGTCGTGCCCAGGTTCACCGCATCTCACGTAGACAACTATAGGACATCTTGCCAGTTATTCTTAGTCTATGTCAGTTAAGGACTCGTTTCCATTAATTCTGACTCTTCGTTGCACCAGAATGTGATTGTATGGCACCAGTAGTAAGTTTAGGACCTCCCAATACCTCCCCACAATCTCATCTCCGCATCCTCCCATCATCTCATGAAACAACAACACCAACAACAACAACAGCGGCGCGGGGAGTGCGCGTCCTCACTCCGGCTTGGTTAGCCGCCATTGACCATGTGCTCCGACGGGGTTACCACACAGGGGCTGACTGTCAGCTCCTCGTCAAGGGCGGAGCCCGGTAACCCCCCCGCACCCAATAAGAAGCGGCGGACCGATTCCATCTGGGGCGGAGCTAACGAGCCGAGGGCGTGTCACTCCCCGCTGGATATACGCAGCCACTTACCGGAGGTGACGTCAGATGCGCCTCAGCTTGGAGAGAAAAGGACGCCACCTCCAGCGTGACGATACCTCCCCGCATCTCTGGACCGGACCGGGTCGATTCTGCCACTGAGCCAAGGTGCACCTTGAGCCATCGACTACCTGCCCCTCCTTGCCATCAATCCCTGTGTGAGTCAGCCTTGTCCCGTTTGTCTGTGGTCTGTCGGGGCTAAGATAAGACCGTGTATAAGTGCCTACCTTTCTGTGCTGTACCTCTTGTCCGTGTAATCTAACATTCTGCAAACCCATATTATAACCTCCTCCGGAGGTCTTGAGAACTGTACCCCTGGTGTCGTGTCATTTAACCCAGCCGTTGTGTCCTTTCCTTCATTGATCTAGCGTAGCGCGATTCGGCCAACGTTCGAGTGTAATCGGGTAACTTGTGCGAACACGGCGGCCATTCCGCCCGGCCCACCATAACATCAAAGTCGTGTCCGTAACAATTGGTGTCGGGAAGTGGGATCGGTCCCGGAGCGCGTTTCACGCGCTCGAAATTATAACAGCGAAATTTGATTGTGTTTAAAAAAAATTAATAAAAACCCGAATTTTGAAAGTCGCGCTATGGCAGATCAAGACGGCTGGGTTCCGGTAGAGGAGAGTGAGGCAGGGTCGATCCAGGACCAAAATGAGGGACATGAGGAGAGCGAAGCAGTGAGGGTGGCAGGTTCGCAAAATAGCGTCGTCGCGCACGAGGTTACGGGCGCGCAAAATGGCGCCTCGCACATGGCCACGGCGACCGCGCCCGCGACCGTGGTAGCGCTACCGGTGGATTTGAATCTTTTTTTTATGCAAATGACGGCCCTTATGGAAAAGAATAGTGAGCAATTGGGAGACCAAATTAGAGGTTTGAAAAGCAGTATGGGACAAATGGGGAACCGGATGGATGCTCAGAGTGAGCAATTGGGGGTAATGGGAAACCAAATGGGGGTAATGAGGGACGAAGCGAGGGGTACCGGTGAGGGGTTAGACAATGGGATAAAAGAGGTAAAGAATGGGTTAATGGGGGTAAAAAACAGAATGGCTGCCCAGGAGAATCAGATAGAGGGAGTGAAAAATGGGTTAGAGGGGTTAGAAAACAGTATGGAAGGCAAATTGAGGGACATGAGGGACCAAGCGGAAAGGGAAGTTAAACAAATGGGGCAGCAGATAGAGGGGGTCAGAATGGGGGTAGAAACCAAACTGGATGCTCACAGGGAGGAAATGGAGCAGATGAGGGTGGCATCTGGGCAGGAGATGCAAGTGATGGGAGAAGAGATCAGAAGAGGTGTGAGTGAGGAGGTCGGAGGAGTGCGCGAGGAGGTGAGGCACTGTAAGGAGCGCATGGAGAAGGAGGTGAGAAAGGGGACTGTAAAATTGCAAGGTGGTTGGAAAAGTTGCAGCAGTACGATTTTGATGTGGCCCATAGGGCCGGGAAGGCCCATGGTAATGCGGACGCACTCTCTCGGCGTCCTTGTCTGGGGGAAAACTGCAAATTTTGTGCGAGACACGAGGAGAGGGAACAATTGGGCGATTCGGACCCGACCCTCGTTGTCCGGGCAACCCGGGTGAGAGGGCCAATTTTGCCACTAACCGCAGATGAGGAATTCGGAACTTTGGCATGGAGCACGGCCCAGCAGGAGGATCCTGTCCTGGGGCCGGTGTTCAATTGGGTCAAATTGGGGCAAAGACCAAAGGGGGAAGAGGTCACCCCCCTCGGGGCGCAAACAAAGGCATATTGGGCTCAGTGGCAGACCCTGGAATTGAAGGATAACATCTTGTATCGCAAGTGGGTGGAGGTTCCCTCTGATAAAACTTCCTGGCTGGTGGTAGTCCCAAATAAATTTAAGACCGATATATTGCAACAGGTGCATGGTACCCGCCCCGGCGGCCATTTGGGCAGGACAAAGACGACATCGCAGGTACGCCGGAGGTTTTATTGGGTGAATATGGGGCGCGACATACAGGACTGGTGTCGGAGATGCGACGCCTGTACTGCCAAAAAGGGACCAGCACGGAGGATGAGGGCCCCCCTTCAATTACACCAGGTGGGGGCCCCCCTAGAGCGGGTGGCCATGGATATCCTAGGCCCACTACCCCGCACCCGCCTAGGTAATAAGTACATCCTCGTTGTGATGGACTACTTCACCAAGTGGCCGGAGGCCTACGCCCTCCCCAACCAAGAAGCAGGGGTGGTAGCGCAGGCCTTCGTGGAAGGATTTGTGTGCCGGCACGGGATTCCACAGGAGTTGCACACCGACCAGGGACGAAATTTTGAGAGCAAATTGCTAAAAGATGTGTGCAGTCTCCTGTCAATTCGAAAAACCAGAACAACGCCTTTAAGACCTCAATCTGACGGGATGGTGGAAAGATTCAACCGAACTTTAATCCAACAACTGGCACTGTTCACCGCCACCCGTCAGGATGACTGGGACGAACATCTCCCTTATTTGCTCATGGCCTACCGAACCAGCCAGCACGGGGCCACCGCATGCAGTCCAGCGTTGCTTATGTATGGGCGGGAGTTACGGGCTCCCGCCGACTTGCTATGCGGTCCCGTGCCAGACACAGTGGTTAACCCGCCGAGGGAGGGGTACGCACGTCACCTAGAGGAAGGCATGGAGCTAGTCCATGCCTTCGCCCGCCGCCAACTCCATCTGGCGGGGGAAAAGATGAAGCGCAGGTACGACGACCGGAGCCAGGGGAGTCAATACGCTCCGGGGATGAAGATTTGGTTCTTTAATCCCCGGAGGCGGAAGGGAAGGTGCCCAAAACTCACCTCCCCCTGGCAAGGCCCAGGAGTCGTCCTGTCGCAAATCTGTGACGTGGTCATTAAGATCAAAATGGGGCCACGAGCCCTCCCTCGGATCGTCCACGCCGACCGGATAAGGCCTTACACCGGCGAGCAGGCGCCCCCGTGGATTGCCTCGGCTTTAGATGCCGAGGCGGGACCCAGTACCTCTGAATAAGGGGGGCTTATTAGTGCCAGAGGACTGGGGGATTGATGAGCGATGGGCCCGGTGGGTAAGGGTGGCATCCCTGCCACCCTTCCCATTTGGGGCAAATGCGCAATAGCTTATGGGGTGTATGGCAGTGAAAACTAGCCCGGGTGGGTTAGGATATTGATAGGGATCTAGCGAAGATGACAGTAGGTAACGTTAAGATTAGTTAGTGACTGATACCTGTAGTGGGGACGCAGGTAGATTAGTGTGGATTATAATGACGAGGGAGCGCAATAGTTTAAAGGGGCGACTGGGAAGCGCAAGTTTCAGAGGGGAGTAGTTAGATGAGATGATGCCGTGTGGTTGAGAATTGAACAGGTGTGATTGCACAGGTGTGCAACTGGACAGGTGTGTGGAGCAGTGTGTGAGTAGTGAGTGTTGTGGATCAGCGCGAATGCGCTTGGGGAGAGAAGGGTGCAGGCGGCACCAAGAGTGAGAGCACAGGTGTGCAAGTACAGGTGTGTGGAGAGAGTTGGAGTAAGTGGTACGGAGTGGTGTGCATGGTGCGAAGGTGTGAATGGGGGAAGAGTGGACCCCCATCACGGATACCCGGGGCGGGTAGTGTAAGTGTTAGGTAGAGGGTATAGGTAAATTGTGGTTGGATATTGGCATTTGTGGTGCGGTTGCAGAATGGTATTGCGGATGGGTGCATTAGTGTTGTGGAAATGGCTGGGCGTGTAGCCTGTTAGTGTGTGTAGTTGGTTGGGCACTCCACCACTGTGAGGATGTCGGCCAGGTGAGGCCGCAGGTGGGCTCTGGGAGCCGTTAGTGTCAGTGGGGCCCGAGGATCCGGAGGACGGACCCGGGTAGCCCAGTGCCAGAGAGGGCACTGAGTGGGGAGAGCGCCAGAGGGCCTTCCCCAGGTAGTTAGGTTAGGGTAAGGAGCAGGTAAGCTCGGAGGCAACTGCAGTGGTGGAGGTGTGCAGGTGGGTAGACCTGCGGGGAGAGCTACACGTCGCGGCCCAGAAATTGTGCGAGGGCACCAGGAGATGAATCGGGGGAGTGAGACCCTAAATTGAAAAGCACCACAGTTTGGTCAATGGGAATTGGTTTTTAGAACCCATAGTGTAAGAGGGCCAATGGTTTGGCAGGAGAAAGACCCCGGGTAATGTAAAGTTGTTAAAGTCATTTAGGAAATAGTTAGGATTGATGAACCTGTCGCACCATACGCAGCCACTTACCTGAGGGGATGATGATGACTCCACACCTGTGTTTTCTTTGTTCTGTGTGCAGGAAATGAGAATTGCTGTGTGGATTGGTGAGACGCATCACGACGTGGATGAGACATTGGGGTGATTCCATCTCTCCCTCCCTAGGAGGGACTGATGATGAATTGGTGATGGCAAATTTTGATGAGAGTTGGAAATGGCAAATTTGATTGGTTAGGAGGGAGCGAAGACGAATTTGCTTTATGGGAGGAACGGGGAAGACAGTAGGGATGTTTGTTGATTTGTAAAGTAGATGTTTATGGGTAGTGTTGTGTTTTGTGGATACAGTAAGGGGTAAGGGAGGGGCAATGTAGGTTACCTGGTGGGGGGGGGGGGGGGGGGGGGCGTACGGTAGGAACGTACCTGTCTCACCTGGTTCCCATGTGCCCCCAGTGTGCATTACCTTATATTGCGTGCACTTTTGCGCCCTTACCACCTTACTCACTTGTCTTCTTCTTTTGTCTCCCACCTCCGAGGATCTGGCTTTGGGGCAGAGAGAGAGAGGAGAGAGAGGTGTTGGCTCCGCAGTTGTGGGCCTGTACTTTCGCTGCTTGCTGCCTGGATCGATACACCATATGGACCGCAATGTTTGTGGCCACCCACAATGGACCGCAGTTCTTTTGCGGCCAAGCACCACCCGTGGATGGACCTATGGGTCAACGTGGCACCTATGCCATACAGGTGAACCACTAATAGTTGGCCCCTGACACCACAATACAGAAATGGATGCGGTTGGCGCCTTTCTTTATTTTTAAAGAAGCCAGAAGGTCAAGTGCACCACATGAAGGCAAGACCAGCGGCAGAACATCGGCCGGCTGCGACACCACCGGTGATTGTTGAACACTTTATTGGTGCACCGGATGGTGCTGACTGTACATGATGGGGTGGTGCTTTTGGTGCTTGGATGGGGTGCTCTGCACATTATTAAAGGCCGTAGGGCCACAGAGCACTCGTGGGTTGGTGTATCGATGCTGGCATGCGTGCTCTCTCTATGCATAACATCTGCATGTGTTCCTCCAAAAACAGGTCCTGGATCGTAGTGTAAATATCAGTGTAGTCTTGTGTAAATAATGCTCCCTACCGGCTGTATGTTTAGTTTGAGAATTCTTTCCGCGATTCGGTTATCCTGTGGGTGTGTTTCTGTGAGGAGAAGGGTGCAACGTCGCAGGGGGACATATTTACTCATTTGTGAACATCTGTAAAACTGTCGCACTCAGGGTTGAGTTAATAGTAGAGGGAACTACATCTGAGTGCCACACTAAAGCAAGTAAAAATTTATCGGGTCGGGACGCCCCGAGGTAGAGAAGGGTGCAATGTTGCGGATATGGGATTTGGCCTCCATCCATATCCGCTTGTAAATATTCCCCTATTTCCCCAATACTCCCCAACTATCCCCAATCCCCCATTCCCTAGTCCCATTGTCTGTAAACAACACTCTGTAGCCCCGACCTTCCCCTTTTTCCCCCATTAAATGTCGTGCCCAGGTTCACCGCATCTCACGTAGACAACTATAGGACATCTTGCTAGTTATTCTTAGTCTATGTCAGTTAAGGACTCGTTTCCATTAATTCTGACTCTTCGTTGCACCAGAATGTGATTGTATGGCACCAGTAGTAAGTTTAGGCCCTCCCAATACCTCCCCACAATCTCATCTCCGCATCCTCCCATCATCTCATGAAACAACAACACCAACAACAACAACAGCGGTGCGGGGAGTGCGCGTCCTCACTCCGGCTTGGTTAGCCGCCATTGACCATGTGCTCCGACGGGGTTACCACACAGGGGCTGACTGTCAGCTCCTCGTCAAGGGCGGAGCCCGGTAACCCCCCCACACCCAATAAGAAGCGGCGGACCGATTCCATCTGGGGCGGAGCTAACGAGCCGAGGGCGTGTCACTCCCCGCTGGATATACGCAGCCACTTACCGGAGGTGACGTCAGATGCACCTCAGCTTGGAGAGAAAACGACGCCACCTCCAGCGCGACGATACCTCCCCGCATCTCTGGACCGGACCGGGTCGATTCTGCCCCTGAGCCAAGGTGCACCTTGAGCCATCGACTACCTGCCCCTCCTTGCCATCAATCCCTGTGTGAGTCAGCCTTGTCCCGTTTGTCTGTTGTCTGTCGGGGCTAAGATAAGACCGTGTATAAGTGCCTACCTTTCTGTGCTGTACCTCTTGTCCGTGTAATCTAAACATTCTGCAAACCCATATTATAACCTCCTCCGGAGGTCTTGAGAACTGTACCCCTGGTGTCGTGTCATTTAACCCAGCCGTTGTGTCCTTTCCTTCATTGATCTAGCGTAGCGTGATTCGGCCAACGTTCGAGTGTAATCGGGTAACTTGTGCGAACACGGCGGCCATTCCGCTCGGCCCACCATAACATCAAAGTCGTGTCCGTAACAATATATATATATATATATATATATATATATATATATATATATATATATATATATATATATATATATATATATATATATATATATATATATATATATATATATAAACTCAACATCAAAATAAACTTATCAAATCTTTAGAAGGACACTCATTGAAATCCTCCACGCAAAAATGAAAAATATTTGAACACAGAGGTAAAGTTCAGCTGTCTTTACTAAACACATGTCAATAAACAAGAGGTTGCCTCAATCACAAAAATCAAAAAGCATGAACATCACAAGGGGTGGTGCAACAAAAGTCACAGCACTGCAACACAAAGGCACGCACCTGCATACAGTCAAAACAAAATGACACAGGAATGGACACAACACTCCTAACAGTCAAGGACAGAATGACAGCAGTCCTCAATATCGTGAGTGTCCTCCCTGAGCTGTGATGCAGGCTGTACACCTCCGACGCATGCTCTGTACCAGGCGTCTGATGCGGTCCTGGGGAAGTCTGTCCCACTCCTCCTGCAAGCCTTGAATGAGCATTTGCCGATTGACAGCCGATGATCTCCCCGATGCAAGACGTCGACCAAGCTCATCCCAGAAATGCTCAATGGGATTGAGGTCAGGGGAATAAGGCATCCAAGGCATCACTTCAACACCCTGTTCCTGGAGGAAGTTGGTGGTCAGGCAAGCAGCATGGAGTCGAGCGTTGTCCTACTGGAAAACTGCGATGTCAGGATGAGCCTTGAGAAATGGAAGCAGATGAGGTCTCTAAACTTCATTGACATAACGCTGACTAGTGAGATTGCCTTCGATGACGACCAAAGGTGTCCTGAAACGGGTGGAAATGCCGGCCCATACCATGACACTGGGTCCTCTCCAACGATTGATCTGGCGAATACAGCATGATGCATGCCTTTCCCCACCTCTGCGCCATACCTGTTGACGCCCATCAGCAGCATGGAGGCAAAATGTGGACTCATCGCTGAACAAGACTGCACTCCACTGTTGCTGTGTCCAGCGGAGATGCTGCAGTCACCATCTTAGTCTGTTCCGCTGATGCACTGCGTTCAACACTGGACTGCAAGGATGTCTTGTCCCCAGGCCCAGACTTCTCAAGCGCCTCTGCACAGTAGAGAGACCGATGCGGTTGTTGTGGCGACCTTTTGTCACTGCAGCTGTTTGCATCGCAGGGAGGAAACAATCACGAAGATGCTGCAGCACAATCCAGCAGTCTTGGTTTGGGGTGGTTATCCGTGGTCTTCCTCTTCGTGGACCATCATTCACAGTTCCAGTTTCATCGTAACGCCTGGCCAGGTTGGAAATTGCAGGCTGTGAGCAACCAAGACGTTGGGCAATTGTTTGCTGGCTAACACCAGCCTCAAGCATCCCAATTGCCCTTAAATGTTGTTCAGATGTCAGGCTTGGCATCTGGATTTTGTTGTTGTTTTCCCTGTGAGAAGCCTCTAGAGTGACTATAGACAGCAGTAAATGAATGTCTAACCACGAGAACTGAAGGATTTCATTATGAGGGTCATTATTTAAAGGGAAAGATCCCGATACAGAACCACTCAAGCATGCCATTGTTGATCAACTAGGTGATTGAAGTGAAGTTACATAATCAGCTATTACAATTGAAGAAACGAGTTTGTAAAGGTGCACATTTAAAAAAATGAAAGTGATAAGTTTCTTTTGATGTTCAGTATATATATATATATATATACATATATATATATATATATATATATATATATATATATATATATATATATATATATATATATATATATATATATATATATATATATATATATTGTTACGGATTCGCCACTTCCGTCTTTGTGGTTGTCATCCACTTGAAGCATTTTTAGTTTCATGTACTATTATTGTTACAGTTTGAGTGAAATGGAGATAACTGTCTTCAAAGGTAAAAATAATGTCTCAGAAGGAAAACGAGATGGGTGAGGGAAAACAGAAGAAGAAGAAGAGGCGGGCGAGTGGATCGAGTGAGATCGGGAAAGGAAGGCCTATCTGCTTCGAGGTGTCGAGCGGACACTGGTGAACATTGGTCACGAGCGAATATTGGTTTCCCCGGGAAAGGGATTCCTGTGACAGTGTCATTATTGCTATGGCAAATAAACCTTCGTGACGAGTTTTGCTTTTGGCTCTGAAAGTGAATCATCGCTGGAGAGCAGGTACGCCTCCATTACCGGCCCGTCCGCCATTTCACCTCGCACCAGTCATTCGCCTGGTTCTCGTGTGTGTCGTGGCTTTCGCTTGGGAACTCGCGGTTCTTTGCGGTTCTCCGCTTGGGAGCCGCTGATCGTTCATGTCAGCGTCATTGTCTGGTGAACCAAAGGTGTGAATTCCCAGTCGCCTTTTGTGTGAACATTTTCCGGACCGACGTCGGCCCGACACCTCACCAAGCGGCTCTTCTGCAGCGTCGACTATTAGCCGTTCTGGGTTCAGGTCTCAGTAAGACCTTTTCTTGTGATCGCAAGAGCCAAGGGGATCGACTTTGGCCTGGTATCGTGACACAGTGACTTTGGGGGATGTTACCGATTGCTCACGTGGGAATACCGTGAGTTATTGATTCAGGAAATTGGTAGTACCATCATAGAAATTATTTGGTGTTTGCTGTGCAAGTGAGGTTTTCTTGTACGTGTGTGACTTGTTATTATTGTGTGGTTTTAATACAATACTTGATTTTTGTAACAATTGATTGGTGTGGTTTCACCATTGGTCATTGGCACACATAATAGCACATCTTTCTGCCGTGACTCCTTTCGGGGCTCGGAGGTACACCGTGGCTGGGGTTTGGGGAGGAGCACCTAACAGAAATATATATATATATATATATATATATATATTTGTGTATATATATATATATATATATATATATATATATATATATATATATATATATATATATATATATTGTTACAGATCGCGGATTAAGATGTTATTTACCGAGCGGTGGTATTGCCGCGACCTAACAGGATCCCCGACTCACCCGATTCACCCAGAACTTTGGCCGTATCGCACCACAGCTGCCCAATAGGGAAAAGACAAAGGCGACGAATGCAAAGAGGAAAACGAAGGCAAAGAAAGGTTTGGAAATACGACTGAATTTATTGACTATTTACACACAAGCAAAAAGGAGCAATCAAGTTTATTTACAACACATAAGACGCAGGTGACACAGTGCAAATTCTAGCTTACCTACAGACTTAATTAAATACCCAGGGACAGAACAAACAAAACAAACTCACGTATACAAGAAGGGTGGAAAGGCAGGAGGTGGATGGCTGGAGGGAGAGGGAGGTCCAAGGGGGTCCCGCAGCACAACCAGCGCGTTTAGCAGCCGCCGTTCAGGCCAGGCCCCACGCTGCTGTTTTGGCTGCTGTGTACGTCGCGTGCTTTGCCAGGCCTTGTCCGACTCGTCTGGTCCAAACCCTCAACTCTTTCTTGGTTCACTCACTCCTCACCACCGACTCCTCACTGCAACCAACTGACCACCGACTCCACTGACTGACTCTTCACGACTCTCTCTTGACCACCAACTCCCTCTGGCAACCGACTCAGACCAACTCAAAGTGCATCTCCTTTTGGGAACGCCCCCGCCGTGGGTTATATAGGCCCCGCCCCTCAACCTTTGCGAACCTCCCCCAAACGTTCTCTCCCCGCCCTCTCAAGCCAAACCCCTTGTTCATGGTTGGTCGAGTGGGGCTGGATCACTCCTCCCCTCTCTGACGAGGTGGGGACCCGCCTTTCTTCTCCGACTCAAGCACATGGTCAATGGCGGTTATTGGAGGGGAGGTGATTGGGAATCGAGGGCCCAGCAATGACGAGAGGGGATGTAATATGGAAATGGAGGTTTTGGGGATGGGAAGGAAAGGGAGATTTTGGGGATGGGAAGGAAAGGGGATCTATTCTCTTTCACTGGTGCAATGGAGTATTTCAATTAATGGAAGACACAGCCTTACACTAATACACATAATAAGGATATAACTGTCAAAAAAGATATATCGTGTCCTGCATGTATGTTTTATGGACTAACTACGGGAACGCCCTTTGACCTTTATACAACCACAAACGGAGGGAGGAGGGGTGATATTTTACAACAACCTTTTACAACAACATTTTACCACAACAATAAAATAAAAAAAACATTCTCATATCCACAACAATATGTATATATATATATATATGTATGTATATATTACTGTTAAAAGACTGCACTGCCACCAAACGCCAGAAGATAGCTGCAAGAAAAGACAAATATAAGGACAGAAATGAAATTATAACCAACGCGAATGGCTTGGTTCCATAATTATAATAAGTTCCCTTACAAAAAACTTCAATGCAGGAGGAGGCCGTGAGGCCCACCATACTTGCACTATGCTTGCCAAACTATGGTTTTTTGTCCGTGTGCTATCCTTTTAAAAGCTGAGCATCGAGCAAGTAAGCAGCACGTACCATTTTAAAGGTATTTTGCATTATTTAGCAGGGGTCAGCTTCTAACTATTGACCTCGCAGACACAAAGTAGCTGTCGTTGTTAAAAAAAAAATTATATATATGTATATATATATATATATATATATATGTATATATATATATATATATATATATACGTATATATATTGAAAAAAAAAATAAAAAAAATAAAAATAAATAAATATATATATATATATATATACAATACCGGGGGAGGAGGTGCCTCATGGATCGCTTGAGTCCCACAGGTGATAGAAGCAACACTGAGCACCTCCACAGAAGTGGGGCTTTTGGAGGACATGGCAGATTCGAGATGGTGAGACTGAGTAGGGGACATAGTTAGATTAGCAACGTCGAGTAATGCAGGAAGTGGTAGTTTAAGTCATGACTAGAAGAGCATGATATAGTTAAAGGGATAATAGCGAGATAGGGTGTGACCGTCGCCCTCAAGCAGGCTCGGGGAATGAGTGTGGATAAAAGTAGCACAGAGGTTAGTGAATGGTGGTGTGAAGGAAGGAATGATTGGAGAGAGAATGAGTCCCAACCAACGAAACCCGGAGGTAAGTAAATTATAGTTAGTGGGATCCAGATAAATTGGTATGGAAGTTTTTCTGCAGTTGCGAGGAAGTTTTTTGATTCGCAAAGATGCAAAGCTGTATCGACGGGCTAGGAGTGGAGCTCATTGGAAGTACATTTGTTGTTGTGAAGGGCACCCTGGGCGCTAGATCCCAGAGAGAGGACCCGAGGCTAGAACATGGGGGAAGGCCAGAGAGAGTTCCCACAGAATTTAGCAAGGAGCTGGTAAGCTCGGTGGTGCCCCAGCGGCTCGGGGGTACTGTGCCAGAGTAGGCAGGTGGGTAGACTTTAAGATGGAGCCACACTGCCCAGCTACAATATTGTGTGGAGGCACAGAAGGGGGAATTAGAAGGCGTGCGCCCAAATTGCCAGAGCATCAACTCGTGGGAAGACGGGTAATTTGGGTTGATAGAACAACATAGTATAAGGGGAGACGATTTTGCGAGTCTTAGGGAGAGATTAGTAAATTATTTCTGAAATGTTAGGTCATAGTTAGAAATGTTGCCCCTTCACACTATCCACCATCTAAAATGATTTCCGGCTGCTGGAGTCACTCATACAAGGAAGTCCGGGACCTGCAAATGGGGCGCGATATTTTGTTCAGGTTCTGTGCAGGGGTTAGCACATAGCGGGGCCCTGATTAGAGACAGATAGTTTAGGAGGGAAGCAATGACAGAGTAGGGATGAATGGAGATAGAAAGGGGACGGATAATGGTAGGGATAGGTTAGGTTAGGGACAAAGCAGGCCACCTGATCTGCTGGCACTGCACCCCTCTCAGGTATGAGCACAGCATCAGTGAGGCTGGCTTTGCCATATGCTGTCTGTCTGTTGTCTATGCCTTACCTGTTTTCCATGTCACCATGCCATGCCTGAAGGAGTACTCACCATGATGCTGCACAGACTGGCCATCCTTTTGCTACCCTCCAAGGACCATTTTGTGGACATGCCAACATGCTGTCAGATAACACCAAAAGCCGAAACCAATTGTTCCTAAATTATAGTGTTTTGAATTTGGAACCCACCTGGTCATGCATGTATAGGTAAGAGTTGAGGTGAAAGTACAAGGATTTGTACGTTAGTGTGAGAGTGTGAAGCCGTAGTTATACAACGCATTCGGTTTTTCTTATTTTTATTTAGGGGACATGAATATGAATTGTTTTTCCTGCACAAATGTCGCACTCGCACAACAGGGATCCAGTGGAGCAGGTGTTTGTAGTTACGTGGGTACACTGGAGTCCCTAGCAGCTTCGGGAAGAGGCTGGGTCAGGGGAGGTGTAGTATGATGGATTTTGGAAACCCCTGGGTGTCACATACCAAATCACATAAATCTATAGAACAGTATTTGGTATTTTGTTTTGATAAAACGGGGTGTCCTACGTTTAGTAAAGGGAGTAATGTGCGTTGTGCTATTAGCAAGCCGTGCCCCATTGTTATTTCTCTCTCTCACCACTTCTAAACTCTCCACAAACCACCAACATGGCGCAATCCTCATCCACACCACAAGTCCCACAAACCAACGACTTCACACGAAGCAACCTGCATTTGCCAAAGGCGCAAGCACCATAAACCGCTGTTGAGGCACGTGGAGGAGACAACATAGTTACGGCACCCCAGTGGGCACATGAGGGAGACAAGACCGTTGTTTCACCATCGAGTGGCTGCACCATCGAGTGGGCACCACCATCGTGTGGGCACCACCGTCGAGTAGCACCACCATCAAGTGGGCAGCACCATCTAGTGGGCACCACCATTGAGTGGCACCACCATTGAGTGGGCACCACCTTCGAGTGGCACCACCATCGAGTGGCTGCACCATCGAGTGTGCACCACCATCGAGTGGGCACCACCGTCGAGTGGTACCACCATCGAGTGGGCATCACCGTCGAGTGGCACCACCTTCGAGTGGCACCACCATCGAGTGGCTGCACCATTGAGTGGGCACCACCATCGAGTGGGCACCACCGTCGAGTGGCTGCACCATCGAGTGGGCACCACCGTCGAGTGGCTGCACCATCGAGTGGGCACCACCATCGAGTGGCTGCACCATTGAGTGGGCACCACCATCGAGTGGGCACCATACATTTCTGAGCCAACCGAGGGCAGCTTCAGGATCGCTAGCAGGGAAATGAATTCAAGAACTCCCCTTCGAATCCACCCCGAGGTGAATCCGTAACAATATACTGGGCCCTCCATAAGTATTGGAACAGTGAAGTCAAATTAGCTACTATATTGCGATATACTCAAGAAATTTGGATTTGTGATCAAAAGACGAATATGAGACAAGAGTACAGCAGATCACCTATTATTTCCTGGTATTTCTATACATATGTTTTACCAGTGTAGAATATAATAGCGCTTTTTATATTCAGTCCCTCCCAATTTAGGTATGCATAAGTATTGGACCAAATGACTGATAGGTGCTTCTTGTTGCATTTATCGGTCACATATAAAAGGGCTGTGAATATCTAGTATTGGCTTTAGCCTTTGCTTTTGCTTTTGGAGTCAGCCGGTATAAACAAACATGAATATCAGAGAACTGTCGATGAAAGAAAAGCAAACAATTTGAAGCTGAAAGAATAGAATAATTTAATTGGAACCATAACACAAACATTGGGCATGACAAATACAATTGCAAAGAAGTGTATTTATTTATTTATTTAAACAAGGCTATGATCCCTCCTTCTGCTCTGTCGTCTTAATTCATACCTCCATTGAATAGGGTGGCACTCTACTGTACTGGGACCTGCGATAGTTGTAAGAAGCCCAAAGATTTGAACCATCTGTTTTTAAAATTCCCTCTGTATGACAGATCCAGATTGCATCTATCTCAGAGTATTAAAGAAGTTGTGATTGGCATACCGAACATTTTCGGCCTTTTAAGCCAGAAGTAATCAGCTTTCTATCGCTTGCCAAGCCAGCCATGCCTTATCAAGCGTTTCGTTGGAGTGCTTGCTTGAGTGCTCAAGCCACTTGGGGAGTGGTCTACAATCTGCTTGATAAATGGAACACACTGCATTTCACCATTCTTTTATCTTTTTCATTTGCTTTATTGGTCGTTTTGCTGTTGGATTTTTGCTTTTGTATTGTTACGTTTATGGGGGGTAGGCAATGGAATATAATAGGCCAGGTAGGATTGTCTAGTATCGTGTGCTCTGAATGTCGCGATGAAGAAGAAGAACCCCAAGTACCACAAGTAGGGAATCCGGCATGTCGCGATGAAGAAGAAGAACCCCCATGTACCATAAGTAGGGAATCCGTTAGACCGGATGTCGCATAAGTGTATAATTGTCCCCATGATGAGGGGTGGGGTTATGTTAATTAGTTAGGGATAAATGGTAAATTCCCTGTATGTAAATCGCCTCTGTACTTTTCCCTTTGTTCCTTATAACAATGCACTACACACACATAGCCAAGCCAAGCAATCAGCATGAATTATAACATTAAATAAAAACAACCGGAACAGGACATGGAACAATACCGCTGGTGCTGCCAGCCGCCACATCGCAACATCAAGCAGGCAGGTCCGTGAGGCCATGCCGTAAAGAGCAGTGATTGGTCCAGTACAATAGAGCTCACTGACAG
The DNA here is from genome assembly GCF_964187855.1 of Myxine glutinosa. NCBI lineage: Eukaryota > Metazoa > Chordata > Myxini > Myxiniformes > Myxinidae > Myxine > Myxine glutinosa. Next base: position 23,036 of record NW_027619425.1, read on the forward strand.
CTTGCCATAGGAGGTATGCTCCTATCAGCAAAATGGGACTCGCTGATAGGAGCATGGCGCGACGTCGTCAGATGACGTAAGAGCCCTGGGTACAAAAGACTTGGGTCCCGACATTTTCCCTCTCTCTGGGCTGACCTCCATTACGAGCAGTTGTTTATCCCTCTCGCTTCCTGGTGTTCGTGGAAGGTGGATTCAGTCGGCATTTTGTCGTCGTGGTCCCTGGTGTTCATCGGTTCGAGCGACCGCATTGTCCTTTCCTTGGCTCGTCGGTGCTGGCTGTGCATTGTCTGGGTGCGCTGAGAGACGTCGGTGCTGTGTGAAGTGGACGACGAGGACGAGCGTGGCTGGAGGGAACGAATGGCGTGCTAAGGACTGGTTCCCGTGCATGAACTGCATGCCAAGGCGTGTTTTCCCGCGCAAGGACGCGGGGGCTGTGACGATTCCCGATGGGGTTCAAGAGCCGCTAAAATCTGCGTACAAAAACAAACACGCATTATTTTACAGTTATTTTTCCCCTTGTGTTGTGTATGGCTCCATATGGGGTGGGGGGGGGGGGGGGGTTCCCTCAATTTAGGAATTTAGTGTTACCTTTTCATTGTCCTGCATTTCATTTATATTAAACCATTATTGTTGCATTTTAATTCTTCGCTCTGTCCCATTTATCTGTCGGTGATTTGGGAAACCACCCATGCAGCGTATGCCTTGCAGGTAGGCCTCGTCACCCTCCACCACTCCTCACGCATATAAAGAAGGTCTGCCATAGTTGACTGAATGCCTTGGAGGTAAGCTTGCTCGGCTATCCGTCCCCAGGGGTGTTAACCCCGGGAACGCGATAGTATTATTACCGCCGCCACTAAAAGTGGATGGAAGTTATGTTTTCACCCCTGTCTATCTGTTTGTTACTTGGCAAAAACTTTTTTTTTTTGACAAGTATGTTGATCACTCCGGTTTGTGTGTGTTTGTGTGTTTTTGTGTGTGTTTGTGTGTGTTTGTGTGTGTGTGTTTGTGTGTGTGTTTTTTGTCTGTCCGCTCCACTTATACTTGCCTATAGGTCACAATTTTAAACCAATCTTCACGAAACTTCACCAAATGGTAGAGTTCGTGGTCCGACGAAATCCTATATATTTTTGAGGTCAAATGGTCGACATAGGCCAAAGGTCAACCACTTTTTTCAAATTTCTAAAATCCTCAATTTTCATCCGATTGACATGAAATTTGAATAGTATTGCATATCATCAGACTGAATTCAACCGCCAACTATTTTTGAGATCAACGTAGGTCAAAAGGTCAAATTGACCAAAGGTCAAAAACCTTTTCAAACTTCTAACATCCTCAATTTTCATTCGATTGACTTGTAATCTGAATAGGATTTGCATATCAGCGAATGAATTCAACCACCAATTATTTTTGAGGTCAAAGGGTGCTTCCCCGAGTGCGTTTCTACTTTGTTCTGTTTTGCCAAGTGTCGCTCTATGAGTGATTTTTCATTTGTTTATTTGTCTGTCTGTCTGTCTGTGAACAAGATATCTCAAAAAGTTGTGGACGAAATTTGGCAGAGAGGTAGTGTATGTGACACGGATGAAATGATTCGATTTTGGTGAAGATCCGGATTCGGATCCGGTTACTAGAATTTTTAAAGCGATTCTTCACCATTGGGAGATAGGGACAAAAACGATATATATAGCAGGATATCTCAAACAGTTACGGACGGATTTGGATGAAATCTGGTGGAGAGGTTGTGCATGTGGCAAGGACGAATCGATTCGATGTTGGTGAAGATATGAATATGGATTCGGATACGAGATTTATTTAATTTGTAAGTGATTCTTCACCATTGAGAGATTAGGCAAAAGCGATATATAACATGATATTTTAAAACGTTATGGATGACTTATGACTAAACTTGGTGAATGAGTTGGTTTGGTGACAAGCAGAAGCTGATTATATTTTGGTTCAGGTCCGAATCCAGATCCGGCCTATCATTGGGATATAAACCATAAACTGTTCGGCCTGGTGGAGGTATGTGTGTGCTCTACCGAGTGCCGTTCTAGTTGTTGTTGTATTTGTAAGTACTAGGGCATGCCCGTACTATATATATATCTAAAATTATATCCCCCCCCTCTATTTACATGAAATGGTTTGGTCCATTCGCAAAGCCAAAGCGAACGGCTTGCGAGTACGGTGACAATCCCCCCCCCCTCTATTTACATGAAATGGTTTGGTCCAAAGCGAACGGCTTGCGAGTACGGTGACAATCCCCCCCCTCTATTTACATGAAATGGTTTGGTCCAAAGCGAACGGCTTGCGGAGTTTGGTAAAGAAATCGCCATAGCGTGCACAAACGCGCAGGAAAGCGAAAGAATCGCAAAGTAGTTTTAATTAGTTTTCAAACATAGTTTAACGCCAACATAGTTTGCCAACGTGAAATAAATGAATACGCTCTCAAATGTGCCGTCCGAGGCAGAGTCTGTTCGCCACGTTCGGCACACGTGATAGCTCGCTGCTCTCTGATTGGTTGAATCGTTTTTTGGACATAGCTCGCTAACTACTTGTCCGATTAATATGAAACCTTGAAAAGGCACATCCTCGGGTCCCCAGCAATATACCTGGCAAGTTTCAAGTATATCGGACCCGTGGTTGTCGAGAAACAGCGGTCACAGACAGACACACAGAGATTACTGGCATTATAGATAGATTAGTAATGACTTTGTTGATCAACTTTGAGTGATATTCTTTGATGTTTGTTCGTTTGCACGGAAAGGGGTGGGTTGGGAGTCTGGCAAGAGGCAGGGGGGGGGGGGGGCGTGGGATGAGAGAGGGGAAGGAGGTGAGAGTCGGGAAGGAGTTTAATTGACTTTTTTAAAAATCGTTTTTGAAAATAAAATTACAAATTGACATTCAAGACGATGTTAAGATGATATATTAAATGCGTGCTCCGTTGTCTTAGTTAAATATGACAAAAGTTTAAAATGTAACCTTCCTCTCAAGGGGCCCAGCTTCACAGCGGGTACACGTCATGGTGGCACCTGCAGTTCGAATCGCATCCCTCAAGCGAAGCCCATACTATAAATTGGTTCACGAGTTATCAAACAGTGACCACTATATTCGTCATGGGTGTGTGTCTGTCTGTGTGTCTGTCTGTCCGCAGCATAACTACCCGATGATATCATCCGATCTTGATGAAACTTGGGTGGGAGGTTGATGTCATGATCTAGTTGTGTCCTGCCTCGAGTGGGCGTATTGCGCCTATTGTGGGCGGAGCCACGCCCGAAAAAGATGTCTTTTTAGGGGGTAATCGATTTCAAGCTACATCTTCTCCGAGGGGTTTGGTGGAATCTGACGGATTTCGATATTTGGTTAGGCCAATGTCATGTGTCTAGCCCCACGGAGCTCGATTTTTCATTTTTGCCCCAAGGTCAAGGTCACAAGGTCACGAAATTTAGAAAAGTCGATTTTTGATGGTTTTATTACATTGCTCGCTTCCTGATAGGGTGAAATGTCGTACATGATCTTATATTATCACATACATCATGAAATACAAGTTTTCCAACAAATTTCAGCATCTTCGACCTTTGACCTTTGAAGGTCATAAACGTCAAATTTTCAAAGTTGTCAGATTCAAACCCAATTTTCGGTATTGTGTAGCTCACTAACCTCATAACTGATTATACATTATTTTATATCTCATTTGAAGGTCAGTAACCTTCGTTTTGACATTTCAAGGTCATTAGCTCTTTCACGAGCCTCGATTCAGTATACAAAAAAAAAAGAAAAAAAAAAAGGTCAAATTTGCAAAGTTTTTTTTTTTTTTTTTTGTATACAAGATCGAGGCTCGTGAAAGAGCGAACATTAATCACACAGAAAGATAAACAGACACATAAAACAAATAACATCGGGAGCGGTAGACAAGACGGGGAGAGAGGGGGAAGGACACAAACACAACATTTGAGAGCAGGGACCGAGAGACATGGAGACATCGAGAGATCTGTGGGAGGGAGAGGGCTTTGGGGGGGAGGCATGTAAAGGGGGGGGGGGGGTGGGAGAGGTATAAACATATGGACACTGCCAGGATTTCCAGGAAAGAAGTTGGAATTTCAAACAAGGTGGATCTGGGGTGAATTAGTGGGGGTAGAAAAGATCAAGGTTTTGGATGGAGGAAGATAAGAGATGGTGGTGAACAGCTGTTTTAAAGACCTGGAGGGAGGAGAGGGATTGAAGGGAGTGTGGGAGTTTGTTCCAGAGGCGGGAGAAAAGAGGAATGAAAGAGTGAAGGTGAGCAGAGAGCCGAGATTTCGGCAGTTTAACCATCAGAGGGTTGCTGGCAGATCTTGTGCGACCTGTAGGAATATTTGGGGGACAGAGCACAGAGAGAGCTGGGGGAGCAAGGCCGGAGAGGAGTCGGTAGAAGACAGAAAGACCACCTACCTGCCTGCGGTGAGTGAGTGAAAGGCCCTCAGAGATAGCTTCATCGCGGGAGATTCCAATGATTACCTTCGCAAAAGCGGAAGGTTATGTTTTGATCGCTGTGTATTTATTACCTTCGCAAAAGCGGAAGGTTATGTTTTGATCGCTGTGTATTTATTTGTATGTCTGTGTGTGTGTGTGTATGTTATTCGCATAACTCAAAAAGTATTCAACCGAATTGCATGAAATTTGGTGGGATGATTGGTTATTATACGGGACACATTTGATTAGATTTTGGGAGCAATCGGGTCAAAGGTCAAGGTCAAGGTCACGAAAAGGTCAAAATCGTATTTTTGTTGTTCTGTTCCCTACACTCCCATGCCAAGTACAGAACAGTAGCTGCGGCGAAGGTATGCGCTCTACCGAGTGCCCGTTCTAGTTTGTATGTCTGTGTGTATGTGTGTATGTTATTCGCATAACTCAAAAAGTATTCAACCGAATTGCATGAAATTTGGTGGGATGATTGGTTATTATACGGGACACATTTGATTAGATTTTGGGAGCAATCGGGTCAAAGGTCAAGGTCAAGGTCACGAAAAGGTCAAAATCGTATTTTTGTTGTTCTGTTCCCTACACTCCCATGCCAAGTACAGAACAGTAGCTGCGGCGAAGGTATGCGCTCTACCGAGTGCCCATTCTAGTTTTGAAAGCTTTGGATTCAACAGCGTGAAGCCGAGCCAGGTGTGAAGCAGGAGCACCAGCCCATAGGGGAGAACAGTATTCCATTGAGCTGCGGATGAAAGCCTTGTATGTGGTGAGGAGCTCAGGTGTGCCGAGGAAGGACTTCGCACGACGGAGGATGCCCAGTCGGCGACTGGCTTTGGAGGCCAGCTTGGAAATGTGGTTTTCCCAAGAAAGATCATGGCAGATAGTGAGACCCAAAAGCTTGAGCGACAGAACTTCTTGGAGAGGATTGTTGAGAAAGTAGATGGGAGGGTTGTCCAGTCGATCTTTTCGGAGAGACATAGTAAGAGAGTGAGATTTGTCAGGATTGAAAGACATAATGAAATACAAGTTTTCCAACAAATTTCAGCATCTTCGACCTTTGACCTTTGAAGGTCATAAACGTCAAATTTTCAAAGTTGTCAGAATCAAACCCAATTTTCGGTATTGTGTAGCTCACTAACCTCATAACTGATTATACATTATTTTATATCTCATTTGAAGGTCAGTAACCTTCGTTTTGACATTTCAAATGTTGTCGAAATGTCGAAAATTGACAAAGTTGTCGGAATCTAACCGAATTTTCGGTATTGTGTAGCTAACTAATCTCATAACTGATTATACATTATTTTATATCTCATTTGAAGGTCAGTAACCTTCGTTTTGACATTTCAAGGTCACAAAGGTCAAATTTTCAAAGTTGTCGGAATCGAACCGAATTTTTCTTCTGGGAGGTTCTCCCCTTACAACTATAGAATAGAGTCTGAGAGTTGGAAGAAATAGGTAAACAAAAAAGTTAAATAATGCCAATGCGATGCAATTTAAAATTTAAAGAAGTTAAACTGAAGTCTGAAGTTGCGAACAGGGCGATTATTAAATTAAAGTTATTCTATACCATAATGTTGTGTGTAGATCATTTAAAGGCCAGCACTACACACAATTACGTACAGCTGGCTCTTAAAGGCCTGCGCACACAGCGCATTGGGGCCCTTTGTAAATAGGCATGTTCACCACATGTCGGGGGCCGACACCTGCTACGTGGGCCCCCGACCCCCCAGTCCGGGCCTGTTTCGGTTATAGTCCGTCCTTTGTCAATGAATACCACTCGCTCGTGAACCATCGTCGTCTCCTGACTTCTCTTATAAAATGGTACGTGCTGTTTGAAAATGATGGGTGGTATTGCTATCCTGTTTGAACAGGAAATCAGGAGACACACGGAGATGATTACATATTTATCATTAAATGTATCCTTGATTAATTAATTTGTTCTTTTGCGCCTGTTTTAAAGTTTAACAAACCCTCATGTTCTATGGCGCTGCCTTCCCTTCCCCTTCCCTCACACTGCCTTCCCTTCCCCTTCTCTCCCGCTGCCTTCCCTTCCCCTCCCCTCATGCTGTCTTTGCTTCCCCTCCCATCACACTGCATTCCCTTCTCTCCCCTCACGCTTACCTCCTTCTCCCAAAGCCCCTCATCCCTCCATCCCCCATGGACATTAGTCCAGGAGCCAAAGGCCTGAATTTTGGTGAACCTGGTTTTGTCGGATAAAGTTTTTTTCTTTGCTGTTTCTTGTAGCCTGGGAGTAGCTCATTAAGATTTAGGAGGGTGCCCAGTGAGATCCCTTGGGCAACACAAGATATTAACCCTTTTATGTCCAATATGCCCAAATCCTGACAAACGGGAGTTCCCTACGTTTCTTCACAAAGTATGTTTATCAAAGGCTCTAACATGCTTGTTTTTATGATTATTCATACAGTAGGACATGTGCAAACCATTTTTAAACAACAGTTTAAGCAACAGTTTTGATAATTAACCCTTTTCTGATCGATTTATGGTAGGACGCTTGGGTGGTGTAAGGCGTACATAAACAAAACAATGAGAATTCGATGGTTTGCCATTGTCACTCAGGTTAATGAGATACTTCAGTTAGTTAGGAGTGCAATAGGTGGCAGCACTTCATTGTTTTAACTTCCTGATGCAGGAAAACACATGTTTGCCATTCCTCTGTCTTAAGTTTTCACTCCAGCCAAGCTTCAGATCTTGGTTTTTGGCTGTCTCACAAGCCATAAATGTAAGTAAATGTACTATAGAACCAACTGATTAATGTATGTGAAATCATTTATATGATCAAGGATGCTTCCAATGAAGTTTTCATTAGATGAAGCCAACCTCTCAGATTAGTATGTGCTGCCCTCTTTTAGCAGGTTACAAAACTGTTTGCATCAATGTGAATCCTTTCTTGTCAAGTGTAGTTGCATACTTCCATTACTTCTGAGAATTAAAGCGGACCCTGAAGCCCTATAATTGACAAAATGTATCTGTTATCAATCCTTTATTTGATAAAATGAGACCACTTCTTTAATCTTAAAGAAAAAAAATCGTAAATTAGATGTTATTTTCACGAATTAGAGGTGTTGGTTTTTAACTTGATGGTTTATCAATGTTGCCAGTACTGATGCACTGAATCAAAAAGTCTAAATTTTTAGGGTAGAATGTAAGACCTGGCCTGAGGGATTTTACAATACCATCCCCAAGAAAGTGTGACGATGGCAGCAACAAGCAAATCTGTCCAAGTTGGTAACTCCAAAGTCTATGATCTGAATACCATCTACTCAAGGGTCATCACATTATCTAGTGACCACGATATTGACGTGAAGGATGTCCTTTCCTATGAGCTTGCACCTGTCCCAACCGCAATGTTCACGAAGGATGGAATGCGGATTTGTAAAGCCAGGTCCACACTCAAGAGGTTGCTCCAGGTTGAAGTCTCCAGGAAAAATGCCGGTGATGCAAACGTCACTGTCATAGATGGATCAGACCTTCTTTGAACCATCCATTGGCCAGCAGATGGCACAGTAGCCGATTTCATTGCGAATGTCAAGAAGCGGATAACTTCATACCTGACAGACAGTGACGTTTACCTCATCTTTGACAGGTACCATGAGTACAGCATAAAGTCCGTCATGAGGGATGGCAGGGAGACGGGGGTCAGCAGGAAATATCATCTGCTACGGACAATGAAGCTTCCAGCCCAGAAGATTGTCTTGTCATCTGTTGAAAACAAGAAACAGCTTATCCGAATATTATGTGATGAACTGACTCAGGACAGGCTTTTCCATCTACGGGCACGGAGAAACACAAGTTGGTTGTGACAGCGGAGGACCCTTGTCCCATCGAAATCAAGAAGGAAGAAAGAAGGAGCTGGTACGATCTAGACTCTAGAAACTCATCATGAAGAAGCCGATATCATCATTGTCCAACAAGTCTTGGAGTGTGCTGGAGAAGCCCATCAAGTCTCTGTGGTTTGTGATGACACGAATGTGTTCGTATTGCTACTTCATCATTACCAATTGGCAAGACTGGAAGTGCCACTGGCCATGGAATCCCCAAGCAAGGAAAGGGCAATAGTGGACATCAAGTCAACACTGGATAAGCATCAATAAATTGTAAAGAACCTTTTACCTGCCCATGCCATATCAGGATGTGACACTGTAGCATGTTACTTTGGCATCGGAAAAGGCTCTGTAATCAAAGCCCAGAAAGCTGGATATGAATTATCGGCCATAGGCAATGTGGACGCACCGCTCCAACAAGTCATTAATCAAGCCACTGGCTTCATCTCAGCCTGTTACGGCATAGAGGACAGCAAGGACATGGCACACACAAGGCTGCTTGTTTGGGGGGAAAATAATGGAAAAGGTCATACGTCTGCACCAAACCTGGGTGCTCTTCTGCCAACGAGAGAAGGATTTATTGAAAATGTGAAGAGGGCCCACTTCCAAGCAATTTTGTGGCGAATCCTCAATGTAAATCCTCCGCCAGCTCTGAACCCAGAATAATTTGGATGGAAAAAAGACACATTCAACAGGTCACTGAGCCCAACCAATCTCCCAGAAAATGCCAAACCTGCCCCAAACTACATTTTGGAAATGATCAGATGCGGCTGCAAAAGTGAACCCCTTTGTAACTCCAAGAGATGCAGTTGTCAGGTTAAAGGCTTAGCTTGCACAATGTTTTGTGCATGTTTCAGGATAGGATGCTCAAGACTCAAGTAGCCTGAACTAGGCCATTATCAGAATGCCAGTGTTTCTAATTCTACCATGTATTGTAGGACATGAAACAGCACAATACAATCTGTCAGTAGGTTTCAGAATTTGTCCTTGCTCGTTTCAAATTTTGGACAGGGACACGTTTTGGGCCACCCTGTAGTACATAAACGTGATTTGACACGTTTATTGTTGGTTGGTAGATAAGGGTTAAGAAGGGTTCAAAATTCCTCATAGTCACAGTGACATTATTCTGTAGATTTCTCTCTTCATTTACTCTGGTCTACAAAATGTCGATTTCCAAAGCGTGTAATCAGAATTGTGGAAACTCACTGATTTGGAACAGCTAGAAAAGGGTTAATTGTTTCAAATTTGAATCATATTTGATTGGACATTAAGTACTGTGTGAATAAATATCAGAGACAGCAAATTTGATGCATTTGATGTGAGTATTCACCATGAAATTATGGGAAGTTCCCATTTATTCATGATTTGGGCGCATAGGGCATGAAGGGGTTAATATATTGAGTTGCCCAAGGGATCTCACCGGGCACCCTCCTGAATCTTATTGAGCTACCCCCAGGCTACAAGAAACAGCAGAGAAAAAAAACTTTATCCGACAAAACCATGTTCGACCCCACGGCTCCTGGACTAATCTACGGGCGGTGTCCGGGTGTCTCCGGGCAGTGTTTAGTATGACCTGTTTGATCGTGCTATTTTAACGTACCCCGTTTAGTTCAATCATGTACTTTTGCTGGCAGACGGGACCATTCCCCCCTCCCCCCTCTTCCCCTCAATTCCTCTTCCCAAACACAAGTCCAGAACACTGCCTTTTGCTCCCCACTTCCCCCACCCCTCTGCTTCCCCTCCATCCTTCCACTCCCCCTTCCTTTCCCCCTCCCTCCTATTCTCCCACGCCCCCTACCCCTCCCTTACTCTCCCTCCATTCCTCTCCTTCCATTCCTCTCCCACCCCACTCCTCCCCTACCCCTCTCTTCCCCACTCACCCTCTGCCTCCTCTCACACCCTCGCCCTCCCCTCCTCCACTCCACCTCATACCCACTTCCCCTCCTCACTCTCCTCCTCTCTTAATATTCCCGTCACGATGCGACTCTGCGTTACGCCAGTACCTTTGCTACTAAATAATAAATTAAGCCAATGTGCCCTCGGGACCTCAACGGCTTACACAAATATTCCTTATCCTCGGGGAACAAGGAACAAAGAGAGAAGAAGAGAAGACACGAAGAAACCTGGTCTGTGCTATAATGTTTGTGCACATGTGTAGGTCCAGTTGGCATGCTGTGGCCCGTCCTTGTGGTACATCCACCAACCACATTCCGAGTGCCACAAACCCAAAGGGCCCTCCAAAGGTTGCACGAAGAGCAACCTAGTCAGAAGAAGCAGGGACCAGCAACCAGCCGCACAAATAATCATGCGAACCATGAGGTGTACACACTTTTATAATCTTTCGCGTGGCATATCAGACTGCCCGAGCTGCATGCCCATTGGCTGACGCAGCTGGTCCGGCGATGACCCATTGGCTGTTTTCTTTGGCTGGCAAGCTGGGGAAATTCCACACCATGTCTTGAGGCCACCAGATGTCAATATAGCCATGTCTACCAGTGTATCTGACCTCTAGCCCACTTATAGCCATTGCCGCCATGGGCCCTGTTGATTGCTGCTTGGGATGAATAAATACATGAGGACATAAGTGCAATGGGGAAAGCTTAAGATTGTAGGGAGGGGGGAAAGGAGGGGCTTGGATATAGACACTGGGTGGAGGACACCAGATCTTTCTAAACACGTGCTCTACACATTCGATTAATTACAGGAATCACACCTGGATTAACAAAGGTGCTCGAGGAGCACAGGTCTGGGTTCCTTCATCTTGGGGGGCCCTAAAACTTCACCTTTATTCGCATTTTTACTTTTATTCATCATTATCAGCTAACTAAACTGCCATGCTGGAAGTACGTTAGCAACTCTAAGCTAGCGATATGTTTTGGAAATACCTGGAATACCTTCGTATTTCAGCCATACTTGTGTAAATGATAATTGGATGGGCCCTGAGCATGCAATGAATTGGGTAAATGTAAAAGTGAAGCATTTCCTCGGTGTAGGTTGTGGTGATACATATGAGCACGGCAAAGATGGTGGAATACTTAAAGTCCACTCACAAAACAACTCGCCTTCCCACTTCTCATGTCTTCCCTGTTTTCGCGAGTGATCCCTCGTTCCTCACAACCCCCCCTGATAATTTTCCTGTCACTGCACGTGAGTCATGACAATATGTGAGGCTGAGCTTAGCTTGTCAAAATGAAATTCGTGAAGAATGTGTGGCGTGCGGCCATGGACCAAGACAAGGTGAACTGCCTCGCCATCATGTCCATTGAAAGTGATCTGATGCACATGATTGAATCTTATGATGTCGTTTCTCAGTTTGTTGTCATGAAATCCCAGAGAGGAAGTTTTTAACCACGGTCTTTTTTCCAGAGAAAGTTTCTAAAGTTTTTAACTTCTGGAGAGGAAGTAACACCTTCCTCATCCCAAAATAAGAAGAAACCCAACAACCTCACAAATATAGTCCAATAACATGTCTGGTGTCTACGAACAACATCTACAAACTTCTGACAAGATTTATCACAGAAAAGATGTACCACCACTTGATGCAATCGGTATTTCAATAAATTTTTGACAATACAAGGGGAGAAGGGTGGAGGGCTTTGTAGATGCAGTGCCCAATGCCCTAGGGTGTCTTAATCTGGCCCTGACAAGAAACACATTACACTTATTCGAACATGCAGTACTAAATAACTATTCTCATCAATCTCCATTTTACCCCTAGACCAAATCCGTAACAATACCCCCATCCATTTTTATTTAGCTTTTCCATTCGCATCAATATCTGTATAAGAACATTTTACTCAGTCCTTGTAAACAGAACAAAATGTGCAGAAAGAGCTTCGTAAATTGGATGCCGAACTGTACCGTGAATGCGCAGGTATATGGAGCATGATGTCAGTCGGAGTGCGACAGTGTGGTCAGAATGAGTGATCCGAAACGGTGATCTATCAATCTAATGACGTAAATGGACGTCTGCGTAATACATATCTGCAGCCATGTCACAATCATCCTGGCCTGACCACAATGCCACTGTGTACATCTCAGGACAATGTCAATTGCAACGACTCCAGTTCCGGGAGTAACTCAGCACATCACGAGTACAAGAAAGCTCAAGTCATTTTGCATTTTCAATTGTAAATCTTTGCTAATGATGGGGGGAAAACTCTGTAACCCAAACACCAGTATAGAAACCAGTCATTACACCGCTGCATGTGGCAGGGGTTACTTTGCGGATGAAGGGTGGGTGAGAGACTGGGGAGATTTATAGACCCTGCTCTTTTGGAATGTAAGACATTTCACATGTGGTGATGAAACTTTAAAGCTTTGCTAAGGCAGGATGAGTACATCAATTGAGTTCAGTTTAGCCAAGCAGTCCACGTGCTCGTGTTATTAATCTTTCCCTGTGCATCAATGCTAAGGGAAGTATGACTTGGTCATTTTAGAACAAATTCTTGTGAAATATCACCAATAAATGCGAAATGTAAATCCTACAATTTCACATACAAAACTGGGCAATGCCCCTTTTAACTTTTACCCAAATGTATAACCAATTCCAAAAAGCATTCCTTCTCAGGCCAAAAGCTCTGCACACTTGCTCATCACCTTCTTGCAGCTGCAATGTGCAGTTCCTTATGATGAAGCAACTGTTGCAATCTACAATCATTGGTCAGGCATAAACATTAATTTTTTTAATCATACAAAAAAAATCTACAAATAGATTGAGTTTGCGGTCAAGAGCGTGTGCAGAATTCCACGACTAGTGAGTCAAGCGGATGCTCTAGGGCCTGGCCCGATCCCAGCTTGTTTCGGTGTGCAGACGAGGAATGGAATGAGAGCGAATAGACGGTCATCACGATTGCCTCATTGCCTAATATGGAGAAGGCGCCTGGCCCAGGCGTGAGAAAAATGCCTTGCTGCAGCTAGGTGACATCGGGGCTTGAAAGGCGTCTGCTGTTACCATAATTATGAGCAAAAGGTCCAATACACAGATAACTATAGAATTCCTTCGGCTCCAAGTACTTTCAAAGAGAGGAAGAGAGCTTGGTCAGTAGTGGGCACCGACAGATAACCGGCAGTGACCTGCGGACACATCAGTTACTAAAAAGTATGACAACATGAATTTAGTCTGGAATGCTAATACAGGATGTTAAGTCGGATTGAAGCAACTCTTGTCAGATACCCTGTCTAACCTGCTGTGTGATACAGTGAGAAGTGCTGTAGAGGACATGTAGTAAATCATTATTTTCATTGTTATTCGTAATCCATTTGGGTTGGCTTTTCTGGACACACAATTCATGATATTGGGATCCTTAGTTTATATCAAAGACACTGTGTTGATTTGTCTGTCGTTTACTAATGTTCTTGTAATTCATGTGGAAGTACCAGGATGTCTCCTAATGTCTTTGCCCACCATATGATATGCACAAGTTCCACCAGGAGCCTTCAATCACTGCAGGGGCAAAGTAGATTTACATCTGCAAGGATTATGGGGCCTCTAAAAATTATTCAAGAATGGTTCAGATCTTATGCAAAAGGATAACCTCCTGTTGAACGAGATGGATTCAGAAGAGGATGTGGCATCCATGACCAGACAGACAGCCAATCATTGATATGTAATTGAAAGCTGCAGAGAAAATAATACGAAGCTTGTTGTCCATATCTTAGACTATAGCAAAGACTTTGATTGTGTATCAAAGTCTTCTATAGAAGATAGTGGTAGAAATGTTATTTATTTATTTGTTTATTTATTTTGATCCATTTCTGCTTCTTCCCCAGTTTTTTCTTCCACTTCTGGGACTGAAAGTTTATGCCTGTATCAATCTGGTTCACCCCAAGTCCTCCTCCCAATGCTCTCCTTCTTCCCCCATGTCCTTTATTCCTCCAACTCCCCTCTGGGCTGTCTCCCCTGCCACACACCTTGCTCAGCTGCCTATAATCCGTGGAAACCAAGGCCTTCAAGATCATTGGAATCTCCTGCGCTGAAGATAAAGTCTATGGGAATATTACTTTCCCATCACAGACAAGTCAGTGGTCTCTCTGTCTTATACCACCTCCTTTCTAGTCTTGCACCCTCTGCTCTTTCCTGGGTGTTTCCCCCTTGACGCCTCATACCAGGTTCCTGCAGGGAGCACACGGTCCACCATCAATCAACCCCTTGCTGGTGAAACTCCAAAAATACAGAATCACTGCTCAGCTACACTCATTCGTTCCTATTTTTCCTACATGTAGAATCAAGTTCCACATTCTCTTCAATGTCATTCTTCTCTCCAGGTCTTCAAGACATTGTTCGCCTCAAGCTCAGATCATCCCCAATCCAAAAACAATTTCTACCCTTGTTAACCCACTCCCCCCTGCTCCCACTCCAAGCCCTCATCCTTCCAAATTTTGAATGTTTCCTTCTTGAGAGTTTCCTTCTGTCCACCCACACCGTCCCTTCTTTTCCCCCATTTCTACCCCCACACATTCTTTGTCAAAGTCTACCTCTATTTTGCCTTTCAATTCTGCTATCAGTATTTCCCTCCTCTCTCTACTGTTCCATTTGTTCTGTTGTGTCCTGATCCATTCAGTCTTCTAGCTCTTCCACAAGCCTTGACCCTATATACAAAAAAATTAATTCTTCCACTATTTTGTCACTCTACCCTTACCTACTGTTTGTACTTCCCAAGAGTAACTTGAACAAGATCTGATCTAATTATAACATCAGCAAACACATTCAAGTCTGCCTTGTAAAATCTCTCAAACTTCCCATCATAACACACACACACATTAGGAAACATGAGGAACTTTGGTGCAGGAGGCGGCCATTTGACTCATCATGCCTAGGCTACACCAACACCAGATACCATCATCCACCCACGCACAAGTTACCTTCAGAGTGGCCACAAAGTCCCTATGCATAATAGTGTGTCCTCTGTTACTATTACTTGCAAAATCGAAGATTTTTCAAGTATATTGGTCGGTTGCGTTTGTGGTTCTGTCTGTCTGTCTGTTTGGTTGTCACCGGCCTACAGGTCACAATTCCAAACCGATCGTCGCGAAACTTCACCAAGTTGTATAGGTCGTCCCAATTGAGAAGCCTATTGTTTTTGGAGTCAAAGGTCAAAAGGTCAACATAGGCCAAAGGTAAACCAACTTTGCCAAATTTCTAAAATCCTCAATTTTCATCCGATTGACTTGAAATTTGAAGAGGACTTGCATATCTGGTCACTCAATTCAACCACCAAGTATATTTGAGGTCAACATAGGCCAAAAGGTCAACATAGGCCACATTTCTAAATCCTCAATTTTCATCCGAGTTTTTTTTTTGTTTTTTGTATGCAAGATCGAGGCTCGTGAAAGAGCTAACATTAATCACACAAAAAGTCAAACCGACACATAAAACACAAAAACATGGGGAGCGGTAGACAAGATGGGGAGAGAGGAGGAAGGACACAAACACAACATTTGAGAGCAGGGACATCGGGAGAAATGTGGGAGTGGGAGGGCTTGGTGGGAGGTGGGAGAGGTATAAAACATATGAACACTGCAAGGACTTCCAGGAAAGAAGTTGGAATTTCAAAAAAGTGTATCTGGGGTGAATTAGCGGGGGTAGAAAATATCAAAGTTTTGGATGGGGGAAGATAAGAGATGGTGGTGAACAGCTGTTTTAAAGACCTGGAGGGAGGAGTGGGATTGAAGGGAGTGGGGGAGTTTGATCCAGAGGCGGGAGAAAAGGGGAATGAAAGAGTGAAGGTGAGCAGAGAGCCTAAATTTTGGCAGTTTAACCATAAGACGGTTGCAGGCAGATCTTGTGCGACCTGAAGGAATATTGGGGGAACAGATCACAGAGAGAGAGCTGGGGGAGCAAGGCCGGAGAGGAGTCGGTAGAAGCCAGAAAGACCACCAACCTGCCTGCGGTGAGTGAGTGAAAGGCCCTCGGAGTTAGCTTCATCGCAGGAGATTCCAATGATTCTGAACGCTTTGGTTTCAACAGCGTGAAGCCGAGCTAGGTGTGAGGCAGGAGCAAAGGCCCAGAGGGGGGAACAGTATTCCATTGAGCTGCGGATGAAAGCCTTGTATGTGGTGAGGAGCTCAGGTGTGCCAAGGAAGGACTTCGCACGACGGACGATGCCCAGTCGGCAACTGGCTTTGGAGGCCAGCTTGGAAATGTGGTTTTCCCAAGAAAGATCATGGCAGATAGTGAGACCCAAAAGCTTGAGCGACAGAACTTCTTGGAGAGGATTGTTGAGAAAGTAGATGGGAGGGTTTTCCAGTCGGTCTTTCCGGAGAGACATAGTAAGAGTGTGAGATTTGTCAGGATTGAAAGACATGTTCCACTTGTTTGACCAGTCTGTGATTTTGGCCAGGTCTGCAGAGAGTGAGGAGGCTGCAGACTGCCGATCTGAGGGATGAGGAATGCAGCGGCAGATAGTGGAGTCATCAGCAAAGAGATAGAGAAGATTTTCCAGAGAGTCGGAGAGATCATTGATGAAGACCAGAAATAGCACAGGGTCCAGAACACTACCTTGGGGAACTCCAGCCAGAACAGGAGGGGAGATGAGAGAAATCCATTCAGGGCCACACTTTGCCTATGACCAGAGAGGAATTTCGCAAGCCATGAGTGGAGATTTCCATGGATACCATAGGAGGAGAGTTTGGTGAGCAGAGCTGGGTGCCAGACCGTATCGAAGGCACGTGACTTGAAATTGACTTGAAATTGAATTGAAATTGAAATTGACTTGAGATTGGCTTGAAATTTGAAGAGGACTTGCATATCTGGTCACTGAATTCAACCACCAAGTATTTTTGAGGTCTACATTGGCCAAAAGGTCAACCTAGGCCAAAAGGTCAACATAGGCCAAATTTCTAAAATCCTCAATTTTCTTCCAATTTACTTGAAATTTGAAGAGGATTTACATATATGGTCACTGAATTCAACCACCAACTATTTTTGACGTCAACATTGGCCAAAAGGTCAACATAGGCCAAGTTTTTAAAATCCTCAATTTTCATCCGATTGACTTGAAAATTGAACAGCATTTGCACATTGAGTCACTAAATAGGGAAACTAACTATTTTCGAGGTCAAAAGGTCAAAGGTCAACTCAAGGTCAACCTTCCAAAATCATCATTTTTCATCTGAAAATTTGTCACTTTTCTTCCTGTTGACCCGAGCTTTGATCAAGATTGTCAATTTTAATCTTGATGAAATGGACAATTTGCTGTAACAATGGAATTTTTTTTTCTTGGGGGTGGGGGACGGATTTTGCAAGTATCGTGCTCCGCATGACGTCTTCTTGTTTGTTTTATTTGTTTTCCAGGTACAACTTCAGCATGATGGACACCAGTGAGTACACGATAGAAGAGACGGATTACTTGTGTTTGGGTTCATGACCGCATGTGAGAAGGAGCAAGTTTTGAAGACATAAGGACAAGATTTTCGCAGAGGCTTAATAAAGCCAGCTCCTACGCGCGACATGATGCGGGGATGGGAGAAGAAGGCTTTTTCAACAGGGAATGCCCTTGATTTAAAGCATTCTGGTCGTCCAGCATCATGTCAATGCCACGTACACATTATTGAAGCGTGCTGCTCGAGATCACCACTGAAATCATCTCGAACTAGAACGACACTCTTCCACGTTACGACGTCGACCGATATGCCTTCGCCCACATTATTACATCACTATAATACTTGTACCAAGTTTGATTTAAATCCATTCAGCTGTTCTCAAGTTATCACATTTTACCAGACATGACCTCTGACCTTTGACCACTTGACCCCAAAATGTATCAGTTCATGTTTACATCATTATACATACCTGTACCAAGTTTTAATTTGAATCCCTTCAGCTGTTCACAAGTTATCACATTTTTACCTGACATGACTGCTGACCTTTGACCTCAGGATCCCAAAATCTAATCAGTTAATCTTTACTTCATTATACATACCTGTACCAAGTTTGAATTAGATCATTTCAGCCATTCCCAAGGTATAGACATATAGCAGACTTTGACTTTTGACTTCCTGGCCCCAAATGATAATCAGTTAATCTTTACATCATTATACATACCTGTACCAAGTTTGAATTAGATCACTTCAGCCATTCTCAAGTAATAGATATATTACATACTTTGACCTTTGACTTCTTGACCCAAAAATCTAATCAGTTCATCTTTACATCATTATGCACACCTGCACCAAGTTTGAATTAGATAACTTCAGCCGTTCTCAAGTTATAGACCTATTACAGACTTTGACATTTGACGTTTCACCTCTTGACCCCAAAATCGAATCAGTTCATCTTTACCTCATTATACATACTTGCATCAAGTTTGATTAAGATCCCTTCAGCCTTTCTCAAGTTATCGCGGTAACAAAAACCTATCACGGACTGACGGACGGACGGACAGCCGGACGGACAACCTGAAAACGTAATGCATCCGGCGACTTCCTCCACGGAGGCATAAAAATATCTTCTGAGTTAGACATTCCACGCTCAACAGTCCAAACAATATGAAAAAGGATCTGGGATTGAAGCTATTTAAGCCTGGATGTGTTAATGAGCTTTCCGATAGAGACTAGGCCACTCGTGAGGTCGCTTGCAAGGCTCTTCTGCAGCGATTTCCCACCATTAAATCAAAACGAAGCGTATTTTTTTCGGATGAGTGTGCTATTTACCTCAGCAATCGATGAAGGAATGGTTATTTGTGGTGCAAAGAAAATCCTCATTCTTATGAGGAAATTGAACAGAATCCTCCTCATGTCATGATGTAGGCAGCAATTTCAGAAGATCACTTGATAGGGCCATATTTTTTTCGATACAAGTGTCAATCACACTGCTTATTTGAACATACTTCAGACGTGGTTTGTTCCACAACTGTGTGAGAGAGAGGTCTCGAGTCAACAGCTATCCTGCAACAAGATGGTGCACTAGCAAATTATGCTCTTGCTGTTAGAGAATATCTCGATGACAAATTCAGTGGACGATGGATTGGTCATGGATCTGAGATAGTGTGGCCTCCTCAAAGTCCGGACATAACATGTGACAACTGGCTTTGGGGCAGAGTGAAAGAGGAAATTTCTCATATCCGCCTAACAACAGTTGAAGACCTCAAAACAGCTGTCAGGGGCTGTTATCGAAAGGGGACGGATAATGGTAGGGACCACAGATCCCAGAGAAACTGTATGCGCCAATTTAATTCATACAGCTGCATGAAGAAGTAAATGCCAGATGCATTTAGATGATAACATTTGCCAGATGTAGGGCACCCCTTTATATGAACTTTTCTAGAGCATTACTTGGTTCCTCCTAAGAACACAG
>NW_027619426.1:0-42615 GCF_964187855.1 Myxine glutinosa
CAAGTGCAAAAGTGGTTTCCTGCACCAACACAAGTGCGAAAAGTGGTTTTTCAACACTAACACAAGTTGCAAAAAGTGGTTTTTCAACACTAACACAAGTGCGAAAAGTGGTTTTTCCACACTAATACATGTGCAAAAGTGGTTTCCTGCACCAACACAAGTGCAAAAAGTGGTTTTTCAACACTAACACAGGTGCGAAAAGTGGTTTTTCAACACTAACACAAGTGCGAAAAGTGTTTTTTCAACACTAACACAAGTGCGAAAAGTGGTTTTTCCACACTAATACAAGTGCAAAAGTGGTTTCCTGCAACAACACAAGTGCGAAAAGTGGTTTTTCGACACAAACACAAGTGCAAAAAGTGGTTTTTCAACACTAACACAAGTGCGAAAAGTGGTTTTTCAACACTAACACAAGTGCGAAAAGTGTTTTTTCCACACTAATACAAGTGCAAAAGTGGTTTCCTGCACCAACACAAGTGCGAAAAGTGGTTTTTCAACACTAACACAAGTGCGAAAAGTGGTTTTTCAACACTATCACAAGTGCAAAAAGTGTTTTTTCCACACTAATACAAGTGCAAAAGTGGTTTCCTGCACCAACACAAGTGCGAAAAGTGGTTTTTTCAACACTAACACAAGTGCGAAAAGTGGTTTTTCAACACTAACACAAGTGCGAAAAGTGGTTTTTCCACACTAATACAAGTGCAAAAGTGGTTTCCTGCACCAACACAAGTGCGAAAAGTGGTTTTTCAACACTAACACAAGTGCGAAAAGTGGTTTTTCAACACTAACACAAGTGCGAAAAGTGTTTTTTCCACACTAATACAAGTGCAAAAGTGGTTTCCTGCACCAACACAAGTGCGAAAAGTGGTTTTCAACACTAACACAGGTGCGAAAAGTGGTTTTTCAACACTAACACAAGTGCGAAAAGTGGTTTTTCAACACTAACACAGGTGCGAAAAGAGGTTTTTCAACACTAACACAAGTGCGAAAAGTGGTTTTTCCACACTAATACAAGTGCAAAAGTGGTTTTCCTGCACCAACACAAGTGCGAAAAGTGGTTTTTCAACACTAACACAAGTGCGAAAAGTGGTTTTTCAACACTATCACAAGTGCAAAAAGTGTTTTTTCCACACTAATACAAGTGCAAAAGTGGTTTCCTGCACCAACACAAGTGCGAAAAGTGGTTTTTCAACACTAACACAAGTGCGAAAAGTGGTTTTTCAACACTAACACAAGTGCGAAAAGTGTGTTTTCCACACTAATGCAAGTGCAAAAGTGGTTTCCTGCACCAACACAAGTGCGAAAAGTGGTTTTTCAACACTAACACAAGTGCGAAAAGTGGTTTTTCAACACTATCACAAGTGCAAAAAGTGTTTTTTCCACACTAATACAAGTGCAAAAGTGGTTTCCTGCACCAACACAAGTGCGAAAAGTGGTTTTTCAACACTAACACAAGTGCGAAAAGTGGTTTTTTCAACACTATCACAAGTGCAAAAAGTGTTTTTTCCACACTAATACAAGTGCAAAAGTGGTTTCCTGCACCAACACAAGTGCGAAAAGTGGTTTTTCAACACTATCACAAGTGCAAAAAGTGTTTTTTCCACACTAATACAAGTGCAAAAGTGGTTTCCTGCACCAACACAAGTGCGAAAAGTGGTTTTTCAACACTAACACAAGTGCGAAAAGTGGTTTTTCCACACTAATACAAGTGCAAAAGTGGTTTCCTGCACCAACACAAGTGCGAAAAGTGGTTTTTCAACACTAACACAAGTGCGAAAAGTGGTTTTTCAACACTAACACAAGTGCGAAAAGTGTTTTGTCCACACTAATACAAGTGCAAAAGTGGTTTCCTGCACCAACACAAGTGCAAAAAGTGGTTTTTCAACACTAACACAGGTGCGAAAAGTGGTTTTTCAACACTAACACAAGTGCGAAAAGTGTTTTTTCAACACTAACACAAGTGCGAAAAGTGGTTTTTCCACACTAATACAAGTGCAAAAGTGGTTTCCTGCACCAACACAAGTGCGAAAAGTGGTTTTTCGACACAAACACAAGTGCGAAAAGTGGTTTTTCAACACTAACACAAGTGCGAAAAGTGGTTTTTCAACACTAACACAAGTGCGAAAAGTGGTTTTGCCACACTAATACAAGTGCAAAAGTGGTTTCCTGCACCAACACAAGTGCGAAAAGTGGTTTTTCAATACTAACACAAGTGCGAAAAGTGGTTTTTTCAACACTATCACAAGTGCAAAAAGTGTTTTTTCCACACTAATACAAGTGCAAAAGTGGTTTCCTGCACCAACACAAGTGCGAAAAGTGGATTTTCAACACTAACACAAGTGCGAAAAGTGGTTTTTCAACACTAACACAAGTGCGAAAAGTGTTTTTTCCACACTAATACAAGTGCAAAAGTGGTTTTCTGCACCAACACAAGTGCGAAAAGTGGTTTTTCAACACTAACACAAGTGCGAAAAGTGGTTTTTCAACACTATCACAAGTGCAAAAAGTGTTTTTTCCACACTAATACAAGTGCAAAAGTGGTTTCCTGCACCAACACAAGTGCGAAAAGTGGTTTTTCAACACTAACACAAGTGCGAAAAGTGGTTTTTCAACACTAACACAAGTGCGAAAAGTGTTTTTTTCCACACTAATACAAGTGCAAAAGTGGTTTCCTGCACCAACACAAGTGCGAAAAGTGGCTTTTCAACACTAACACAAGTGCGAAAAGTGGTTTTTCAACACTAACACAGGTGCGAAAAGAGGTTTTTCAACACTAACACAAGTGCGAAAAGTGGTTTTTCCACACTAATACAAGTGCAAAAGTGGTTTTCCTGCACCAACACAAGTGCGAAAAGTGGTTTTTCAACACTAACACAAGTGCGAAAAGTGGTTTTTCAACACTATCACAAGTGCAAAAAGTGTTTTTTCCACACTAATACAAGTGCAAAAGTGGTTTCCTGCACCAACACAAGTGCGAAAAGTGGTTTTTCAACACTAACACAAGTGCGAAAAGTGGTTTTTCAACACTAACACAAGTGCGAAAAGTGTGTTTTCCACACTAATGCAAGTGCAAAAGTGGTTTCCTGCACCAACACAAGTGCGAAAAGTGGTTTTTCAACACTAACACAAGTGCGAAAAGTGGTTTTTCAACACTATCACAAGTGCAAAAAGTGTTTTTTCCACACTAATACAAGTGCAAAAGTGGTTTCCTGCACCAACACAAGTGCGAAAAGTGGTTTTTTCAACACTAACACAAGTGCGAAAAGTGGTTTTTTCAACACTATCACAAGTGCAAAAAGTGTTTTTTCCACACTAATACAAGTGCAAAAGTGGTTTCCTGCACCAACACAAGTGCGAAAAGTGGTTTTTCAACACTATCACAAGTGCAAAAAGTGTTTTTTCCACACTAATACAAGTGCAAAAGTGGTTTCCTGCACCAACACAAGTGCGAAAAGTGGTTTTTCAACACTAACACAAGTGCGAAAAGTGGTTTTTCCACACTAATACAAGTGCAAAAGTGGTTTCCTGCACCAACACAAGTGCGAAAAGTGGTTTTTCAACACTAACACAAGTGCGAAAAGTGGTTTTTCAACACTAACACAAGTGCGAAAAGTGTTTTGTCCACACTAATACAAGTGCAAAAGTGGTTTCCTGCACCAACACAAGTGCAAAAAGTGGTTTTTCAACACTAACACAGGTGCGAAAAGTGGTTTTTCAACACTAACACAAGTGCGAAAAGTGTTTTTTCAACACTAACACAAGTGCGAAAAGTGGTTTTTCCACACTAATACAAGTGCAAAAGTGGTTTCCTGCACCAACACAAGTGCGAAAAGTGGTTTTTCGACACAAACACAAGTGCGAAAAGTGGTTTTTCAACACTAACACAAGTGCGAAAAGTGGTTTTTCAACACTAACACAAGTGCGAAAAGTGGTTTTGCACACTAATACAAGTGCAAAAGTGGTTTCCTGCACCAACACAAGTGCGAAAAGTGGTTTTTCAATACTAACACAAGTGCGAAAAGTGGTTTTTCAACACTATCACAAGTGCAAAAAGTGTTTTTTCCACACTAATACAAGTGCAAAAGTGGTTTCCTGCACCAACACAAGTGCGAAAAGTGGATTTTCAACACTAACACAAGTGCGAAAAGTGGTTTTTCAACACTAACACAAGTGCGAAAAGTGTTTTTTCCACACTAATACAAGTGCAAAAGTGGTTTTCTGCACCAACACAAGTGCGAAAAGTGGTTTTTCAACACTAACACAAGTGCGAAAAGTGGTTTTTCAACACTATCACAAGTGCAAAAAGTGTTTTTTCCACACTTAATACAAGTGCAAAAGTGGTTTCCTGCACCAACACAAGTGCGAAAAGTGGTTTTTCAACACTAACACAAGTGCGAAAAGTGGTTTTTCAACACTAACACAAGTGCGAAAAGTGTTTTTTTCCACACTAATACAAGTGCAAAAGTGGTTTCCTGCACCAACACAAGTGCGAAAAGTGGCTTTTCAACACTAACACAAGTGCGAAAAGTGGTTTTTCAACACTAACACTAGTTGCGAAAAGTGGTTTTTCAACACTAACACAAGTGCGAAAAGTGGTTTTTCCACACTAATACAGTGCAAAAGTGGTTTCCTGCACCAACACAAGTGCGAAATGTGGTTTTTCAACACTAACACAAGTGCGAAAAGTGGTTTTTCAACACTAACACAAGTGAGAAAAGTGGTTTTTCCACACTAATACATGTGCAAAAGTGGTTTCCTGCACCAACACAAGTGCGAAAAGTGGTTTTTCAACACTAACACAAGTGCGGAAAGTGGTTTTTCAACACTATCACAAGTGCAAAAAGTGTTTTTTCCACACTAATACAAGTGCAAAAGTGGTTTCCTGCACCAACACCAGTGCGAAAAGTGGTTTTTCAACACTAACACAAGTGCGAAAAGTGGTTTTTCAACACTAACACAAGTGCGAAAAGTGGTTTTTCCACACTAATACATGTGCAAAAGTGGTTTCCTGCACCAACACAAGTGCGAAAAGTGGTTTTTCAACACTAACACTAGTGCGAAAAGTGGTTTTTCAACACTAACACAAGTGCGAAAAGTGGTTTTTCCACACTAATACAAGTGCAAAAGTGGTTTCCTGCACCAACACAAGTGCGAAATGTGGTTTTTCAACACTAACACAAGTGCGAAAAGTGGTTTTTCAACACTAACACAAGTGAGAAAAGTGGTTTTTCCACACTAATACATGTGCAAAAGTGGTTTCCTGCACCAACACAAGTGCGAAAAGTGGTTTTTCAACACTAACACAAGTGCGGAAAGTGGTTTTTCAACACTATCACAAGTGCAAAAAGTGTTTTTTCCACACTAATACAAGTGCAAAAGTGGTTTCCTGCACCAACACCAGTGCGAAAAGTGGTTTTTCAACACTAACACAAGTGCGAAAAGTGGTTTTTCAACACTAACACAAGTGCGAAAAGTGGTTTTTCCACACTAATACATGTGCAAAAGTGGTTTCCTGCACCAACACAAGTGCAAAAAGTGGTTTTTCAACACTAACACAAGTGCGAAAAGTGGTTTTTCAACACTATCACAAGTGCAAAAAGTGTTTTTTCCACACTAATACAAGTGCAAAAGTGGTTTCCTGCACCAACACAAGTGCGAAAAGTGGTTTTTCAACACTAACACAAGTGCGAAAAGTGGTTTTTCAACACTAACACAAGTGCGAAAAGTGGTTTTTCCACACTAATACAAGTGCAAAAGTGGTTTCCTGCACCAACACAAGTGCGAAAAGTGGTTTTTCAACACTAACACAAGTGCGAAAAGTGGTTTTTCAACACTAACACAAGTGCGAAAAGTGTTTTTTCCACACTAATACAAGTGCAAAAGTGGTTTCCTGCACCAACACAAGTGCGAAAAGTGGTTTTCAACACTAACACAAGTGCGAAAAGTGGTTTTTCAACACTAACACAAGTGCGAAAAGTGGTTTTTCAACACTAACACAGGTGCGAAAAGAGGTTTTTCAACACTAATACAAGTGCAAAAGTGGTTTCCTGCACCAACACAAGTGCGAAAAGTGGTTTTTCAACACTAACACAAGTGCGAAAAGTGGTTTTTCAACACTAACGCAAGTGCAAAAAGTGGTTTTTCAACACTAACACAAGTGCGAAAAGTGGTTTGTCCACACTAATACATGTGCAAAAGTGGTTTCCTGCACCAACACAAGTGCGAAAAGTGGTTTTTCAACACTAACACAAGTGCGGAAAGTGGTTTTTCAACACTATCACAAGTGCAAAAAGTGTTTTTTCCACACTAATACAAGTGCAAAAGTGGTTTCCTGCACCAACACCAGTGCGAAAAGTGGTTTTTCAACACTAACACAAGTGCGAAAAGTGGTTTTTCAACACTAACACAAGTGCGAAAAGTGGTTTTTCCACACTAATACATGTGCAAAAGTGGTTTCCTGCACCAACACAAGTGCGAAAAGTGGTTTTTCAACACTAACACAAGTGCGAAAAGTGGTTTTTCAACACTATCACAAGTGCAAAAAGTGTTTTTTCCACACTAATACAAGTGCAAAAGTGGTTTCCTGCACCAACACAAGTGCGAAAAGTGGTTTTCAACACTAACACAAGTGCGAAAAGTGGTTTTTCAACACTAACACAAGTGCGAAAAGTGGTTTTTCCACACTAATACAAGTGCAAAAGTGGTTTCCTGCACCAACACAAGTGCGAAAAGTGGTTTTTCAACACTAACACAAGTGCGAAAAGTGGTTTTTCAACACTATCACAAGTGCAAAAAGTGTTTTTCCACACTAATACAAGTGCAAAAGTGGTTTCCTGCACCAACACAAGTGCGAAAAGTGGTTTTTCAACACTAACACAAGTGCGAAAAAGTGGTTTTTCAACACTAACACAAGTGCAAAAAGTGTTTTTTCCACACTAATACAAGTGCAAAAGTGGTTTCCTGCACCAACACAAGTGCGAAAAGTGGTTTTCAACACTAACACAGGTGCGAAAAGTGGTTTTTCAACACTAACACAAGTGCGCAAAGTGGTTTTTCAACACTAACACAGGTGCGGAAAAGTGGTTTTTCAACACTAATACAAGTGCAAAAGTGGTTTCCTGCACCAACACAAGTGCGAAAAGTGGTTTTTCGACAATAGCACAAGTGCGAAAAGTGGTTTTTCAACACTATCACAAGTGCAAAAAGTGTTTTTTCCACACTAATACAAGTGCCAAAGTGGTTTCCTGCACCAACACAAGTGCGAAAAGTGGTTTTTCAACACTAACACAAGTGCGAAAAGTGGTTTTTCAACACTAACACAAGTGCGAAAAGTGGTTTTTCAACACTATCACAAGTGCAAAAAGTGTTTTTTCCACCACTAATACAAGTGCAAAAGTGGTTTCCTGCACCAACACAAGTGCGAAAAGTGGTTTTTCAACACTAACACAAGTGCGAAAAGTGGTTTTTCAACACTAACACAAGTGCGAAAAGTGTGTTTTCCACACTAATACAAGTGCAAAAGTGGTTTCCTGCACCAACACAAGTGCGAAAAGTGGTTTTTCCACACTAATACAAGTGCAAAAGTGGTTCCCTGCACCAACACAAGTGCGAAAAGTGGTTTTTCAACACTAACACAAGTGCGAAAAGTGGTTTTTCAACACGAACACAAGTGCGAAAAGTGGTTTTTCCACACTAATAAAAGTGCAAAAGTGGTTTCCTGCACCAACACAAGTGCAAAAGTGGTTTCCTGCACCAACACAAGTGCGAAAAGTGGTTTTTCAACACTAACACAAGTGCGAAAAGTGGTTTTTTCAACACTAACACAAGTGCGAAAAGTGTTTTTTTCCACACTAATACAAGTGCAAAAGTGGTTTCCTGCACCAACACAAGTGCGAAAAGTGGTTTTTCAACACTAACACAAGTGCGAAAAGTGGTTTTTCAACACTAACACTAGTGCGAAAAGTGGTTTTTTAACACTAACACAAGTGCGAAAAGTGGTTTTTCCACACTAATACAAGTGCAAAAGTGGTTTCCTGCACCAACACAAGTGCGAAAAGTGGTTTTTCAACACTAACACAAGTGCAAAAGTGGTTTTTCAACACTAACACAAGTGCGAAAAGTGGTTTTTCCACACTAATACATGTGCAAAAGTGGTTTCCTGCACCAACACAAGTGCAAAAAGTGGTTTTTCAACACTAACACAGGTGCGAAAAGTGGTTTTTCAACACTATCACAAGTGCAAAAAGTGTTTTTTCCACACTAATACAAGTGCAAAAGTGGTTTCCTGCACCAACACAAGTGCGAAAAGTGGTTTTTCAACACTAACACAAGTGCGAAAAGTGGTTTTTCAACACTAACACAAGTGCGAAAAGTGGTTTTTCCACACTAATACAAGTGCAAAAGTGGTTTCCTGCACCAACACAAGTGCGAAAAGTGGTTTTTCAACACTAACACAAGTGCGAAAAGTGGTTTTTCAACACTAACACAAGTGCGAAAAGTGTTTTTTCCACACTAATACAAGTGCAAAAGTGGTTTCCTGCACCAACACAAGTGCGAAAAGTGGTTTTCAACACTAACACAGGTGCGAAAAGTGGTTTTTCAACACTAACACAAGTGCGAAAAGTGGTTTTTCAACACTAACACAGGTGCGAAAAGAGGTTTTTCAACACTAATACAAGTGCAAAAGTGGTTTCCTGCACCAACACAAGTGCGAAAAGTGGTTTTTCAACACTAACACAAGTGCGAAAAGTGGTTTTTCAACACTAACGCAAGTGCAAAAAGTGGTTTTTCAACACTAACACAAGTGCGAAAAGTGGTTTGTCCACACTAATACATGTGCAAAAGTGGTTTCCTGCACCAACACAAGTGCGAAAAGTGGTTTTTCAACACTAACACAAGTGCGGAAAGTGGTTTTTCAACACTATCACAAGTGCAAAAAGTGTTTTTTCCACACTAATACAAGTGCAAAAGTGGTTTCCTGCACCAACACCAGTGCGAAAAGTGGTTTTTTCAACACTAACACAAGTGCGAAAAGTGGTTTTTCAACACTAACACAAGTGCGAAAAGTGGTTTTTCCACACTAATACATGTGCAAAAGTGGTTTCCTGCACCAACACAAGTGCGAAAAGTGGTTTTTCAACACTAACACAAGTGCGAAAAGTGGTTTTTCAACACTATCACAAGTGCAAAAAGTGTTTTTTCCACACTAATACAAGTGCAAAGTGGTTTCCTGCACCAACACAAGTGCGAAAAGTGGTTTTCAACACTAACACAAGTGCGAAAAGTGGTTTTTCAACACTAACACAAGTGCGAAAAGTGGTTTTTCCACACTAATACAAGTGCAAAAGTGGTTTCCTGCACCAACACAAGTGCGAAAAGTGGTTTTTCAACACTAACACAAGTGCGAAAAGTGGTTTTTCAACACTATCACAAGTGCAAAAAGTGTTTTTCCACACTAATACAAGTGCAAAAGTGGTTTCCTGCACCAACACAAGTGCGAAAAGTGGTTTTTCAACACTAACACAAGTGCGAAAAGTGGTTTTTCAACACTAACACAAGTGCAAAAAGTGTTTTTTCCACACTAATACAAGTGCAAAAGTGGTTTCCTGCACCAACACAAGTGCGAAAAGTGGTTTTCAACACTAACACAGGTGCGAAAAGTGGTTTTTCAACACTAACACAAGTGCGCAAAGTGGTTTTTCAACACTAACACAGGTGCGAAAAGTGGTTTTTCAACACTAATACAAGTGCAAAAGTGGTTTCCTGCACCAACACAAGTGCGAAAAGTGGTTTTTCGACAATAGCACAAGTGCGAAAAGTGGTTTTTCAACACTATCACAAGTGCAAAAAGTGTTTTTTCCACACTAATACAAGTGCCAAAGTGGTTTCCTGCACCAACACAAGTGCGAAAAGTGGTTTTTCAACACTAACACAAGTGCGAAAAGTGGTTTTTCAACACTAACACAAGTGCGAAAAGTGGTTTTTCAACACTATCACAAGTGCAAAAAGTGTTTTTTCCACACTAATACAAGTGCAAAAGTGGTTTCCTGCACCAACACAAGTGCGAAAAGTGGTTTTTCAACACTAACACAAGTGCGAAAAGTGGTTTTTCAACACTAACACAAGTGCGAAAAGTGTGTTTTCCACACTAATACAAGTGCAAAAGTGGTTTCCTGCACCAACACAAGTGCGAAAAGTGGTTTTTCCACACTAATACAAGTGCAAAAGTGGTTCCCTGCACCAACACAAGTGCGAAAAGTGGTTTTTCAACACTAACACAAGTGCGAAAAGTGGTTTTTCAACACGAACACAAGTGCGAAAAGTGGTTTTTCCACACTAATAAAAGTGCAAAAGTGGTTTCCTGCACCAACACAAGTGCAAAAGTGGTTTCCTGCACCAACACAAGTGCGAAAAGTGGTTTTTCAACACTAACACAAGTGCGAAAAGTGGTTTTTCAACACTAACACAAGTGCGAAAAGTGTTTTTTTCCACACTAATACAAGTGCAAAAGTGGTTTCCTGCACCAACACAAGTGCGAAAAGTGGTTTTTCAACACTAACACAAGTGCGAAAAGTGGTTTTTCAACACTAACACTAGTGCGAAAAGTGGTTTTTTAACACTAACACAAGTGCGAAAAGTGGTTTTTCCACACTAATACAAGTGCAAAAGTGGTTTCCTGCACCAACACAAGTGCGAAAAGTGGTTTTTCAACACTAACACAAGAGCACAAAGTGGTTTTTCAACACTAACACAAGTGCGAAAAGTGGTTTTTCCACACTAATACATGTGCAAAAGTGGTTTCCTGCACCAACACAAGTGCAAAAAGTGGTTTTTCAACACTAACACAGGTGCGAAAAGTGGTTTTTCAACACTAACACAAGTGCGAAAAGTGTTTTTTCAACACTAACACAAGTGCGAAAAGTGGTTTTTCCACACTAATACAAGTGCAAAAGTGGTTTCCTGCACCAACACAAGTGCGAAAAGTGGTTTTTCGACACAAACACAAGTGCAAAAAGTGGTTTTTCAACACTAACACAAGTGCGAAAAGTGGTTTTTCAACACTAACACAAGTGCGAAAAGTGGTTTTGCCACACTAATACAAGTGCAAAAGTGGTTTCCTGCACCAACACAAGTGCGAAAAGTGGTTTTTCAATACTAACACAAGTGCGAAAAGTGGTTTTTCAACACTATCACAAGTGCAAAAAGTGTTTTTTCCACACTAATACAAGTGCAAAAGTGGTTTCCTGCACCAACACAAGTGCGAAAAGTGGATTTTCAACACTAACACAAGTGCGAAAAGTGGTTTTTCAACACTAACACAAGTGCGAAAAGTGTTTTTTCCACACTAATACAAGTGCAAAAGTGGTTTTCTGCACCAACACAAGTGCGAAAAGTGGTTTTTCAACACTAACACAAGTGCGAAAAGTGGTTTTTCAACACTATCACAAGTGCAAAAAGTGTTTTTTCCACACTAATACAAGTGCAAAAGTGGTTTCCTGCACCAACACAAGTGCGAAAAGTGGTTTTTCAACACTAACACAAGTGCGAAAAGTGGTTTTTCAACACTAACACAAGTGCGAAAAGTGTTTTTTTCCACACTAATACAAGTGCAAAAGTGGTTTCCTGCACCAACACAAGTGCGAAAAGTGGCTTTTCAACACTAACACAAGTGCGAAAAGTGGTTTTTCAACACTAACACTAGTGCGAAAAGTGGTTTTTCAACACTAACACAAGTGCGAAAAGTGGTTTTTCCACACTAATACAAGTGCAAAAGTGGTTTCCTGCACCAACACAAGTGCGAAAAGTGGTTTTTCAACACTAACACAAGTGCGAAAAGTGGTTTTTCAACACTAACACAAGTGCGAAAAGTGGTTTTTCCACACTAATACATGTGCAAAAGTGGTTTCCTGCACCAACACAAGTGCGAAAAGTGGTTTTTCAACACTAACACAAGTGCGGAAAGTGGTTTTTCAACACTATCACAAGTGCAAAAAGTGTTTTTTCCACACTAATACAAGTGCAAAAGTGGTTTCCTGCACCAACACCACTGCGAAAAGTGGTTTTTCAACACTAACACAAGTGCGAAAAGTGGTTTTTCAACACTAACACAAGTGCGAAAAGTGGTTTTTCCACACTAATACATGTGCAAAAGTGGTTTCCTGCACCAACACAAGTGCGAAAAGTGGTTTTTCAACACTAACACAAGTGCGAAAAGTGGTTTTTCAACACTATCACAAGTGCAAAAAGTGTTTTTTCCACACTAATACAAGTGCAAAAGTGGTTTCCTGCACCAACACAAGTGCGAAAAGTGGTTTTTCAACACTAACACAAGTGCGAAAAGTGGTTTTTCAACACTAACACAAGTGCGAAAAGTGGTTTTTCCACACTAATACAAGTGCAAAAGTGGTTTCCTGCACCAACACAAGTGCGAAAAGTGGTTTTTCAACACTAACACAAGTGCGAAAAGTGGTTTTTCAACACTAACACAAGTGCGAAAAGTGTTTTTTCCACACTAATACAAGTGCAAAAGTGGTTTCCTGCACCAACACAAGTGCGAAAAGTGGTTTTCAACACTAACACAGGTGCGAAAAGTGGTTTTTCAACACTAACACAAGTGCGAAAAGTGGTTTTTCAACACTAACACAGGTGCGAAAAGTGGTTTTTCAACACTAATACAAGTGCAAAAGTGGTTTCCTGCACCAACACAAGTGCGAAAAGTGGTTTTTCAACACTAACACAAGTGTGAAAAGTGGTTTTTCAACACTAACACAAGTGCAAAAAGTGGTTTTTCAACACTAACACAAGTGCGAAAAGTGGTTTGTCCACACTAATACATGTGCAAAAGTGGTTTCCTGCACCAACACAAGTGCGAAAAGTGGTTTTTCAACACTAACACAAGTGCGGAAAGTGGTTTTTCAACACTATCACAAGTGCAAAAAGTGTTTTTTCCACACTAATACAAGTGCAAAAGTGGTTTCCTGCACCAACACCAGTGCGAAAAGTGGTTTTTCAACACTAACACAAGTGCGAAAAGTGGTTTTTCAACACTAACAGAAGTGCGAAAAGTGGTTTTTCCACACTAATACATGTGCAAAAGTGGTTTCCTGCACCAACACAAGTGCGAAAAGTGGTTTTTCAACACTAACACAAGTGCGAAAAGTGGTTTTTCAACACTATCACAAGTGCAAAAAGTGTTTTTTCCACACTAATACAAGTGCAAAAGTGGTTTCCTGCACCAACACAAGTGCGAAAAGTGGTTTTCAACACTAACACTAGTGCGAAAAGTGGTTTTTTAACACTAACACAAGTGCGAAAAGTGGTTTTTCCACACTAATACAAGTGCAAAAGTGGTTTCCTGCACCAACACAAGTGCGAAAAGTGGTTTTTCAACACTAACACAAGTGCAAAAAGTGGTTTTTCAACACTAACACAAGTGCGAAAAGTGGTTTTTCCACACTAATACATGTGCAAAAGTGGTTTCCTGCACCAACACAAGTGCAAAAAGTGGTTTTTCAACACTAACACAGGTGCGAAAAGTGGTTTTTCAACACTAACACAAGTGCGAAAAGTGTTTTTTCAACACTAACACAAGTGCGAAAAGTGGTTTTTCCACACTAATACAAGTGCAAAAGTGGTTTCCTGCACCAACACAAGTGCGAAAAGTGGTTTTTCGACACAAACACAAGTGCAAAAAGTGGTTTTTCAACACTAACACAAGTGCGAAAAGTGGTTTTTCAACACTAACACAAGTGCGAAAAGTGGTTTTGCCACACTAATACAAGTGCAAAAGTGGTTTCCTGCACCAACACAAGTGCGAAAAGTGGTTTTTCAATACTAACACAAGTGCGAAAAGTGGTTTTTCAACACTATCACAAGTGCAAAAAGTGTTTTTTCCACACTAATACAAGTGCAAAAGTGGTTTCCTGCACCAACACAAGTGCGAAAAGTGGATTTTCAACACTAACACAAGTGCGAAAAGTGGTTTTTCAACACTAACACAAGTGCGAAAAGTGTTTTTTCCACACTAATACAAGTGCAAAAGTGGTTTTCTGCACCAACACAAGTGCGAAAAGTGGTTTTTCAACACTAACACAAGTGCGAAAAGTGGTTTTTCAACACTATCACAAGTGCAAAAAGTGTTTTTTCCACACTAATACAAGTGCAAAAGTGGTTTCCTGCACCAACACAAGTGCGAAAAGTGGTTTTTCAACACTAACACAAGTGCGAAAAGTGGTTTTTCAACACTAACACAAGTGCGAAAAGTGTTTTTTTCCACACTAATACAAGTGCAAAAGTGGTTTCCTGCACCAACACAAGTGCGAAAAGTGGCTTTTCAACACTAACACAAGTGCGAAAAGTGGTTTTTCAACACTAACACTAGTGCGAAAAGTGGTTTTTCAACACTAACACAAGTGCGAAAAGTGGTTTTTCCACACTAATACAAGTGCAAAAGTGGTTTCCTGCACCAACACAAGTGCGAAAAGTGGTTTTTCAACACTAACACAAGTGCGAAAAGTGGTTTTTCAACACTAACACAAGTGCGAAAAGTGGTTTTTCCACACTAATACATGTGCAAAAGTGGTTTCCTGCACCAACACAAGTGCGAAAAGTGGTTTTTCAACACTAACACAAGTGCGGAAAGTGGTTTTTCAACACTATCACAAGTGCAAAAAGTGTTTTTTCCACACTAATACAAGTGCAAAAGTGGTTTCCTGCACCAACACCACTGCGAAAAGTGGTTTTTCAACACTAACACAAGTGCGAAAAGTGGTTTTTCAACACTAACACAAGTGCGAAAAGTGGTTTTTCCACACTAATACATGTGCAAAAGTGGTTTCCTGCACCAACACAAGTGCGAAAAGTGGTTTTTCAACACTAACACAAGTGCGAAAAGTGGTTTTTCAACACTATCACAAGTGCAAAAAGTGTTTTTTCCACACTAATACAAGTGCAAAAGTGGTTTCCTGCACCAACACAAGTGCGAAAAGTGGTTTTTCAACACTAACACAAGTGCGAAAAGTGGTTTTTCAACACTAACACAAGTGCGAAAAGTGGTTTTTCCACACTAATACAAGTGCAAAAGTGGTTTCCTGCACCAACACAAGTGCGAAAAGTGGTTTTTCAACACTAACACAAGTGCGAAAAGTGGTTTTTCAACACTAACACAAGTGCGAAAAGTGTTTTTTCCACACTAATACAAGTGCAAAAGTGGTTTCCTGCACCAACACAAGTGCGAAAAGTGGTTTTCAACACTAACACAGGTGCGAAAAGTGGTTTTTCAACACTAACACAAGTGCGAAAAGTGGTTTTTCAACACTAACACAGGTGCGAAAAGTGGTTTTTCAACACTAATACAAGTGCAAAAGTGGTTTCCTGCACCAACACAAGTGCGAAAAGTGGTTTTTCAACACTAACACAAGTGTGAAAAGTGGTTTTTCAACACTAACACAAGTGCAAAAAGTGGTTTTTCAACACTAACACAAGTGCGAAAAGTGGTTTGTCCACACTAATACATGTGCAAAAGTGGTTTCCTGCACCAACACAAGTGCGAAAAGTGGTTTTTCAACACTAACACAAGTGCGGAAAGTGGTTTTTCAACACTATCACAAGTGCAAAAAGTGTTTTTTCCACACTAATACAAGTGCAAAAGTGGTTTCCTGCACCAACACCAGTGCGAAAAGTGGTTTTTCAACACTAACACAAGTGCGAAAAGTGGTTTTTCAACACTAACAGAAGTGCGAAAAGTGGTTTTTCCACACTAATACATGTGCAAAAGTGGTTTCCTGCACCAACACAAGTGCGAAAAGTGGTTTTTCAACACTAACACAAGTGCGAAAAGTGGATTTTCAACACTATCACAAGTGCAAAAAGTGTTTTTTCCACACTAATACAAGTGCAAAAGTGGTTTCCTGCACCAACACAAGTGCGAAAAGTGGTTTTCAACACTAACACAAGTGCGAAAAGTGGTTTTTCAACACTAACACAAGTGCGAAAAGTGGTTTCTCCACACTAATACAAGTGCAAAAGTGGTTTCCTGCACCAACACAAGTGCGAAAAGTGGTTTTTCAACACTAACACAAGTGCGAAAAGTGTTTTTCAACACTATCACAAGTGCAAAAAGTGTTTTTTCCACACTAATACAAGTGCAAAAGTGGTTTCCTGCACCAACACAAGTGCGAAAAGTGGTTTTTCAACACTAACACAAGTGCGAAAAGTGGTTTTTCAACACTAACACAAGTGCAAAAAGTGTTTTTTCCACACTAATACAAGTGCAAAAAGTGGTTTCCTGCACCAACACAAGTGCGAAAAGAGGTTTTCAACACTAACACAGGTGCGAAAAGTGGTTTTTCAACACTAACACAAGTGCGCAAAGTGGTTTTTCAACAATAACACAGGTGCGAAAAGTGGTTTTTCAACACTAATACAAGTGCAAAAGTGGTTTCCTGCACCAACACAAGTGCGAAAAGTGGTTTTTCGACAATAGCACAAGTGCGAAAAGTGGTTTTTCAACACTATCACAAGTGCAAAAAGTGTTTTTTCCACACTAATACAAGTGCAAAAGTGGTTTCCTGCACCAACACAAGTGCGAAAAGTGGTTTTTCAACACTAACACAAGTGCGAAAAGTGGTTTTTCAACACTAACACAAGTGCGAAAAGTGGTTTTTCAACACTATCACAAGTGCAAAAAGTGTTTTTTCCACACTAATACAAGTGCAAAAGTGGTTTCCTGCACCAACACAAGTGCGAAAAGTGGTTTTTCAACACTAACACAAGTGCGAAAAGTGGTTTTTCAACACTAACACAAGTGCGAAAAGTGTGTTTTCCACACTATTACAAGTGCAAAAGTGGTTTCCTGCACCAAAACAAGTGCGAAAAGTGGTTTTTCCACACTAATACAAGTGCAAAAGTGATTCCCTGCACCAACACAAGTGCGAAAAGTGGTTTTTCAACACTAACACAAGTGCGAAAAGTGGTTTTTCAACACTAACACAAGTGCGAAAAGTGGTTTTTCCACACTAATACAAGTGCAAAAGTGGTTTCCTGCACCAACACAAGTGCAAAAGTGGTTTCCTGCACCAACACAAGTGCGAAAAGTGGTTTTTCAACACTAACACAAGTGCGAAAAGTGGTTTTTCAACACTAACACAAGTGCGAAAAGTGTTTTTTTCCACACTAATACAAGTGCAAAAGTGGTTTCCTGCACCAACACAAGTGCGAAAAGTGGTTTTTCAACACTAACACAAGTGCGAAAAGTGGTTTTTCAACACTAACACTAGTGCGAAAAGTGGTTTTTCAACACTAACACAAGTGCGAAAAGTGGTTTTTCCACACTAATACAAGTGCAAAAGTGGTTTCCTGCACCAACACAAGTGCGAAAAGTGGTTTTTCAACACTAACACAAGTGCAAAAAGTGGCTTTTCAACACTAACACAAGTGCGAAAAGTGGTTTTTCCACACTAATACATGTGCAAAAGTGGTTTCCTGCACCAACACAAGTGCGAAAAGTGGTTTTTCAACACTAACACAAGTGCGGAATGTGGTTTTTCAACACTATCACAAGTGCAAAAAGTGTTTTTTCCACACCAATACAAGTGCAAAAGTGGTTTCCTGCACCAACACCAGTGTGAAAAGTGGTTTTTCAACACTAACACAAGTGCGAAAAGTGGTTTTTCAACACTAACACAAGGGCGAAAAGTGGTTTTTCCACACTAATACATGTGCAAAAGTGGTTTCCTGCACCAACACAAGTGCGAAAAGTGGTTTTTCAACACTAACACAAGTGCGAAAAGTGGTTTTTCAACACTATCACAAGTGCAAAAAGTGTTTTTTCCACACTAATACAAGTGCAAAAGTGGTTTCCTGCACCAACACAAGTGCGAAAAGTGGTTTTTCAACACTAACACAAGTGCGAAAAGTGGTTTTTCAACACTAACACAAGTGCGAAAAGTGGTTTTCCACACTAATACAAGTGCAAAAGTGGTTTCCTGCACCAACACAAGTGCGAAAAGTGGTTTTTCAACACTAACACAAGTGCGAAAAGTGGTTTTTCAACACTAACACAAGTGCGAAAAGTGTTTTTTCCACACTAATACAAGTGCAAAAGTGGTTTCCTGCACCAACACAAGTGCGAAAAGTGGTTTTTCAACACTAACACAAGTGCGAAAAGTGGTTTTTCAACACTATCACAAGTGCAAAAAGTGTTTTTTCCACACTAATACAAGTGCAAAAGTGGTTTCCTGCACCAACACAAGTGCGAAAAGTGGTTTTTCAACACTAACACAAGTGCGAAAAGTGGTTTTTCAACACTAACACAAGTGCGGAAAGTGGTTTTCAACACTAACACAAGTGCGAAAAGTGGTTTTTCCACACTAATACAAGTGCAAAAGTGGTTTCCTGCACCAACACAAGTGCGAAAAGTGGTTTTTCAACACTAACACAAGTGCGAAAAGTGGTTTTTCAACACTAACACAAGTGCGAAAAGTGTTTTTTCCACACTAATACAAGTGCAAAAGTGGTTTCCTGCACCAACACAAGTGCGAAAAGTGGTTTTTCAACACTAACACAAGTGCGAAAAGTGGTTTTTCAACACTATCACAAGTGCAAAAAGTGTTTTTTCCACACTAATACAAGTGCAAAAGTGGTTTCCTGCACCAACACAAGTGCGAAAAGTGGTTTTTCAACACTAACACAAGTGCGAAAAGTGGTTTTTCAACACTAACACAAGTGCGAAAAGTGTTTTTTCCACACTAATACAAGTGCAAAAGTGGTTTCCTGCACCAACACAAGTGCGAAAAGTGGTTTTTCAACACTAACACAAGTGCGAAAAGTGGTTTTTCAACACTAACACAAGTGCGAAAAGTGGTTTTTCAACACTAACACAAGTGCGAAAAGTGGTTTTTCCACACTAATACAAGTGCAAAAGTGGTTTCCTGCACCAACACAAGTGCGAAAAGTGGTTTTTCAACACTAACACAAGTGCGAAAAGTGGTTTTTCAACACTAACACAAGTGCGAAAAGTGGTTTTTCCACACTAATACATGTGCAAAAGTGGTTTCCTGCACCAACACAAGTGCGAAAAGTGGTTTTTCAACACTAACACAAGTGCGGAAAGTAGTTTTTCAACACTATCACAAGAGCAAAAAGTGTTTTTTCCACACTAATACAAGTGCAAAAGTGGTTTCCTGCACCAACACCAGTGCGAAAAGTGGTTTTTCAACACTAACACAAGTGCGAAAAGTGGTTTTTCAACACTAACAAAAGTGCGAAAAGTGGTTTTTCCACACTAATACATGTGCAAAAGTGGTTTCCTGCACCAACACAAGTGCGAAAAGTGGTTTTCAACACTAACACAGGTGCGAAAAGTGGTTTTTCAACACTAACACAAGTGCGAAAAGTGGTTTTTCAACACTAACACAGGTGCGAAAAGTGGTTTTTCAACACTAATACAAGTGCAAAAGTGGTTTCCTGCACCAACACAAGTGCGAAAAGTGGTTTTTCAACACTAACACAAGTGTGAAAAGTGGTTTTTCAACACTAACACAAGTGCAAAAAGTGGTTTTTCAACACTAACACAAGTGCGAAAAGTGGTTTTTCCACACTAATACATGTGCAAAAGTGGTTTCCTGCACCAACACAAGTGCGAAAAGTGGTTTTTCAACACTAACACAAGTGCGGAAAGTAGTTTTTCAACACTATCACAAGAGCAAAAAGTGTTTTTTCCACACTAATACAAGTGCAAAAGTGGTTTCCTGCACCAACACCAGTGCGAAAAGTGGTTTTTCAACACTAACACAAGTGCGAAAAGTGGTTTTTCAACACTAACAAAAGTGCGAAAAGTGGTTTTTCCACACTAATACATGTGCAAAAGTGGTTTCCTGCACCAACACAAGTGCGAAAAGTGGTTTTCAACACTAACACAGGTGCGAAAAGTGGTTTTTCAACACTAACACAAGTGCGAAAAGTGGTTTTTCAACACTAACACAGGTGCGAAAAGTGGTTTTTCAACACTAATACAAGTGCAAAAGTGGTTTCCTGCACCAACACAAGTGCGAAAAGTGGTTTTTCAACACTAACACAAGTGTGAAAAGTGGTTTTTCAACACTAACACAAGTGCAAAAAGTGGTTTTTCAACACTAACACAAGTGCGAAAAGTGGTTTGTCCACACTAATACATGTGCAAAAGTGGTTTCCTGCACCAACACAAGTGCGAAAAGTGGTTTTTCAACACTAACACAAGTGCGGAAAGTGGTTTTTCAACACTATCACAAGTGCAAAAAGTGTTTTTTCCACACTAATACAAGTGCAAAAGTGGTTTCCTGCACCAACACCAGTGCGAAAAGTGGTTTTTCAACACTAACACAAGTGCGAAAAGTGGTTTTTCAACACTAACAGAAGTGCGAAAAGTGGTTTTTCCACACTAATACATGTGCAAAAGTGGTTTCCTGCACCAACACAAGTGCGAAAAGTGGTTTTTCAACACTAACACAAGTGCGAAAAGTGGTTTTTCAACACTATCACAAGTGCAAAAAGTGTTTTTTCCACACTAATACAAGTGCAAAAGTGGTTTCCTGCACCAACACAAGTGCGAAAAGTGGTTTTCAACACTAACACAAGTGCGAAAAGTGGTTTTTCAACACTAACACAAGTGCGAAAAGTGGTTTCTCCACACTAATACAAGTGCAAAAGTGGTTTCCTGCACCAACACAAGTGCGAAAAGTGGTTTTTCAACACTAACACAAGTGCGAAAAGTGGTTTTTCAACACTATCACAAGTGCAAAAAGTGTTTTTTCCACACTAATACAAGTGCAAAAGTGGTTTCCTGCACCAACACAAGTGCGAAAAGTGGTTTTTCAACACTAACACAAGTGCGAAAAGTGGTTTTTCAACACTAACACAAGTGCAAAAAGTGTTTTTTCCACACTAATACAAGTGCAAAAGTGGTTTCCTGCACCAACACAAGTGCGAAAAGAGGTTTTCAACACTAACACAGGTGCGAAAAGTGGTTTTTCAACACTAACACAAGTGCGCAAAGTGGTTTTTCAACAATAACACAGGTGCGAAAAGTGGTTTTTCAACACTAATACAAGTGCAAAAGTGGTTTCCTGCACCAACACAAGTGCGAAAAGTGGTTTTTCGACAATAGCACAAGTGCGAAAAGTGGTTTTTCAACACTATCACAAGTGCAAAAAGTGTTTTTTCCACACTAATACAAGTGCAAAAGTGGTTTCCTGCACCAACACAAGTGCGAAAAGTGGTTTTTCAACACTAACACAAGTGCGAAAAGTGGTTTTTCAACACTAACACAAGTGCGAAAAGTGGTTTTTCAACACTATCACAAGTGCAAAAAGTGTTTTTTCCACACTAATACAAGTGCAAAAGTGGTTTCCTGCACCAACACAAGTGCGAAAAGTGGTTTTTCAACACTAACACAAGTGCGAAAAGTGGTTTTTCAACACTAACACAAGTGCGAAAAGTGTGTTTTCCACACTATTACAAGTGCAAAAGTGGTTTCCTGCACCAAAACAAGTGCGAAAAGTGGTTTTTCCACACTAATACAAGTGCAAAAGTGATTCCCTGCACCAACACAAGTGCGAAAAGTGGTTTTTCAACACTAACACAAGTGCGAAAAGTGGTTTTTCAACACTAACACAAGTGCGAAAAGTGGTTTTTCCACACTAATACAAGTGCAAAAGTGGTTTCCTGCACCAACACAAGTGCAAAAGTGGTTTCCTGCACCAACACAAGTGCGAAAAGTGGTTTTTCAACACTAACACAAGTGCGAAAAGTGGTTTTTCAACACTAACACAAGTGCGAAAAGTGTTTTTTTCCACACTAATACAAGTGCAAAAGTGGTTTCCTGCACCAACACAAGTGCGAAAAGTGGTTTTTCAACACTAACACAAGTGCGAAAAGTGGTTTTTCAACACTAACACTAGTGCGAAAAGTGGTTTTTCAACACTAACACAAGTGCGAAAAGTGGTTTTTCCACACTAATACAAGTGCAAAAGTGGTTTCCTGCACCAACACAAGTGCGAAAAGTGGTTTTTCAACACTAACACAAGTGCAAAAAGTGGCTTTTCAACACTAACACAAGTGCGAAAAGTGGTTTTTCCACACTAATACATGTGCAAAAGTGGTTTCCTGCACCAACACAAGTGCGAAAAGTGGTTTTTCAACACTAACACAAGTGCGGAATGTGGTTTTTCAACACTATCACAAGTGCAAAAAGTGTTTTTTCCACACCAATACAAGTGCAAAAGTGGTTTCCTGCACCAACACCAGTGTGAAAAGTGGTTTTTCAACACTAACACAAGTGCGAAAAGTGGTTTTTCAACACTAACACAAGGGCGAAAAGTGGTTTTTCCACACTAATACATGTGCAAAAGTGGTTTCCTGCACCAACACAAGTGCGAAAAGTGGTTTTTCAACACTAACACAAGTGCGAAAAGTGGTTTTTCAACACTATCACAAGTGCAAAAAGTGTTTTTTCCACACTAATACAAGTGCAAAAGTGGTTTCCTGCACCAACACAAGTGCGAAAAGTGGTTTTTCAACACTAACACAAGTGCGAAAAGTGGTTTTTCAACACTAACACAAGTGCGAAAAGTGGTTTTTCCACACTAATACAAGTGCAAAAGTGGTTTCCTGCACCAACACAAGTGCGAAAAGTGGTTTTTCAACACTAACACAAGTGCGAAAAGTGGTTTTTCAACACTAACACAAGTGCGAAAAGTGTTTTTTCCACACTAATACAAGTGCAAAAGTGGTTTCCTGCACCAACACAAGTGCGAAAAGTGGTTTTTCAACACTAACACAAGTGCGAAAAGTGGTTTTTCAACACTATCACAAGTGCAAAAAGTGTTTTTTCCACACTAATACAAGTGCAAAAGTGGTTTCCTGCACCAACACAAGTGCGAAAAGTGGTTTTTCAACACTAACACAAGTGCGAAAAGTGGTTTTTCAACACTAACACAAGTGCGGAAAGTGGTTTTTCAACACTAACACAAGTGCGAAAAGTGGTTTTTCCACACTAATACAAGTGCAAAAGTGGTTTCCTGCACCAACACAAGTGCGAAAAGTGGTTTTTCAACACTAACACAAGTGCGAAAAGTGGTTTTTCAACACTAACACAAGTGCGAAAAGTGTTTTTTCCACACTAATACAAGTGCAAAAGTGGTTTCCTGCACCAACACAAGTGCGAAAAGTGGTTTTTCAACACTAACACAAGTGCGAAAAGTGGTTTTTCAACACTATCACAAGTGCAAAAAGTGTTTTTTCCACACTAATACAAGTGCAAAAGTGGTTTCCTGCACCAACACAAGTGCGAAAAGTGGTTTTTCAACACTAACACAAGTGCGAAAAGTGGTTTTTCAACACTAACACAAGTGCGAAAAGTGTTTTTTCCACACTAATACAAGTGCAAAAGTGGTTTCCTGCACCAACACAAGTGCGAAAAGTGGTTTTTCAACACTAACACAAGTGCGAAAAGTGGTTTTTCAACACTAACACAAGTGCGAAAAGTGGTTTTTCAACACTAACACAAGTGCGAAAAGTGGTTTTTCCACACTAATACAAGTGCAAAAGTGGTTTCCTGCACCAACACAAGTGCGAAAAGTGGTTTTTCAACACTAACACAAGTGCGAAAAGTGGTTTTTCAACACTAACACAAGTGCGAAAAGTGGTTTTTCCACACTAATACATGTGCAAAAGTGGTTTCCTGCACCAACACAAGTGCGAAAAGTGGTTTTTCAACACTAACACAAGTGCGGAAAGTAGTTTTTCAACACTATCACAAGAGCAAAAAGTGTTTTTTCCACACTAATACAAGTGCAAAAGTGGTTTCCTGCACCAACACCAGTGCGAAAAGTGGTTTTTCAACACTAACACAAGTGCGAAAAGTGGTTTTTCAACACTAACAAAAGTGCGAAAAGTGGTTTTTCCACACTAATACATGTGCAAAAGTGGTTTCCTGCACCAACACAAGTGCGAAAAGTGGTTTTTCAACACTAACACAAGTGCGAAAAGTGGTTTTTCAACACTATCACAAGTGCAAAAAGTGTTTTTTCCACACTAATACAAGTGCAAAAGTGGTTTCCTGCACCAACACAAGTGCGAAAAGTGGTTTTTCAACACTAACACAAGTGCGAAAAGTGGTTTTTCAACACTAACACAAGTGCGAAAAGTGGTTTTTCCACACTAATACAAGTGCAAAAGTGGTTTCCTGCACCAACACAAGTGCGAAAAGTGGTTTTTCAACACTAACACAAGTGCGAAAAGTGGTTTTTCAACACTATCACAAGTGCAAAAAGTGTTTTTGCCACACTAATACAAGTGCAAAAGTGGTTTCCTGCACCAACACAGGTGCGAAAAGAGGTTTTTCAACACTAACACAAGTGCGAAAAGTGGTTTTTCAACACTAACACAAGTACAAAAAGTGTTTTTTCCACACTAATACAAGTGCAAAAGCGGTTTCCTGCACCAACACAAGTGCGAAAAGTGGTTTTCAACACTAACACAGGTGCGAAAAGTGGTTTTTCAACACTAACACAAGTGCGCAAAGTGGTTTTTCAACACTAACACAGGTGCAAAAAGTGGTTTTTCAACACTAATACAAGTGCAAAAGTGGTTTCCTGCACCAACACAAGTGCGAAAAGTGGTTTTTCGACAATAACACAAGTGCGAAAAGTGGTTTTTCAACACTATCACAAGTGCAAAAAGTGTTTTTTCCACACTATTACAAGTGCAAAAGTGGTTTCCTGCACCAACACAAGTGCGAAAAGTGGTTTTTCAACACTAACACAAGTGCGAAAAGTGGTTTTTCAACACTAACACAAGTGCGAAAAGTGTTTTTTCCACACTAATACAAGTGCAAAAGTGGTTTCCTGCACCAACATAAGTGCGAAAAGTGGTTTTTCAACACTAACACAAGTGCGAAAAGTGGTTTTTCAACACTAACACAAGTGCGCAAAGTGGTTTTTCCACACTAATACAAGTGCAAACGTGGTTTCCTGCACCAACACAAGTGCGAAAAGTGGTTTTTCAACACTAACACAAGTGCAAAAAGTGGTTTTTCAACACTACCACAAGTGCAAAAAGTGTTTTTTCCACACTAATACAAGTGCAA
The DNA here is from genome assembly GCF_964187855.1 of Myxine glutinosa. Lineage (NCBI taxonomy): Eukaryota > Metazoa > Chordata > Myxini > Myxiniformes > Myxinidae > Myxine > Myxine glutinosa. The sequence goes on from NW_027619426.1 coordinate 25,124, forward strand.
AAGTGGTTTCCTGCACCAACACAAGTGCGAAAAGTGGTTTTTCAACACTAACACAAGTGCGAAAAGTGGTTTTTCAACACTAACACAAGTGCGAAAAGTGGTTTTTCCACACTAATACAAGTGCAAAAGTGGTTTCCTGCACCAACACAAGTGCGAAAAGTGGTTTTTCAACACAAACACAAGTGCGAAAAGTGGTTTTTCAACACTAACACAAGTGCGAAAAGTGGTTTTTCAACACTAACACAAGTGCGAAAAGTGGTTTTTCCACACTAATACAAGTGCAAAAGTGGTTTTCCTGCACCAACACAAGTGCGAAAAGTGGTTTTTCAACACTAACACAAGTGCGAAAAGTGGTTTTTCAACACTATCACAAGTGCAAAAAGTGTTTTTTCCACACTAATACAAGTGCAAAAGTGGTTTCCTGCACCAACACAAGTACGAAAAGTGGTTTTTCAACACTAACACAAGTGCGAAAAGTGGTTTTTCAACACTAACACAAGTGCGAAAAGTGTGTTTTCCACACTAATGCAAGTGCAAAAGTGGTTTCCTGCACCAACACAAGTGCGAAATGTGGTTTTTCAACATTAACACAAGTGCGAAAAGTGGTTTTTCAACACTATCACAAGTGCAAAAAGTGTTTTTTCCACACTAATACAAGTGCAAAAGTGGTTTCCTGCACCAACACAAGTGCGAAAAGTGGTTTTTCAACACTAACACAAGTGCGAAAAGATGTTTTTCAACACTATCACAAGTGCAAAAAGTGGTTTTTCCACACTAATACAAGTGCAAAAGTGGTTTCCTGCACCAACACAAGTGCGAAAAGTGGTTTTTCAACACTAACACAAGTGCGAAAAGTGGTTTTTCAACACTAACACAAGTGCGAAAAGTGTTTTGTCCACACTAATACAAGTGCAAAAGTGGTTTCCTGCACCAACACAAGTGCAAAAAGTGGTTTTTCAACACTAACACAGGTGCGAAAAGTGGTTTTTCAACACTAACACAAGTGCAAAAAGTGTTTTTTCAACACTAACACAAGTGCGAAAAGTGGTTTTTCCACACTAATACAAGTGCAAAAGTGGTTTCCTGCACCAACACAAGTGCGAAAAGTGGTTTTTCAACACTAACACAAGTGCGAAAAGTGGTTTTTCCACACTAATACAAGTGCAAAAGTGGTTTCCTGCACCAACACAAGTGCGAAAAGTGGTTTTTCAACACTAACACAAGTGCGGAAAGTAGTTTTTCAACACTATCACAAGAGCAAAAAGTGTTTTTTCCACACTAATACAAGTGCAAAAGTGGTTTCCTGCACCAACACCAGTGCGAAAAGTGGTTTTTCAACACTAACACAAGTGCGAAAAGTGGTTTTTCAACACTAACAAAAGTGCGAAAAGTGGTTTTTCCACACTAATACATGTGCAAAAGTGGTTTCCTGCACCAACACAAGTGCGAAAAGTGGTTTTTCAACACTAACACAAGTGCGAAAAGTGGTTTTTCAACACTATCACAAGTGCAAAAAGTGTTTTTTCCACACTAATACAAGTGCAAAAGTGGTTTCCTGCACCAACACAAGTGTGAAAAGTGGTTTTTCAACACTAACACAAGTGCGAAAAGTGGTTTTTCAACACTAACACAAGTGCGAAAAGTGGTTTTTCCACACTAATACAAGTGCAAAAGTGGTTTCCTGCACCAACACAAGTGCGAAAAGTGGTTTTTCAACACTAACACAAGTGCGAAAAGTGGTTTTTCAACACTATCACAAGTGCAAAAAGTGTTTTTGCCACACTAATACAAGTGCAAAAGTGGTTTCCTGCACCAACACAAGTGCGAAAAGTGGTTTTTCAACACTAACACAAGTGCGAAAAGTGGTTTTTCAACACTAACACAAGTACAAAAAGTGTTTTTTCCACACTAATACAAGTGCAAAAGCGGTTTCCTGCACCAACACAAGTGCGAAAAGTGGTTTTCAACACTAACACAGGTGCGAAAAGTGGTTTTTCAACACTAACACAAGTGCGCAAAGTGGTTTTTCAACACTAACACAGGTGCGAAAAGTGGTTTTTCAACACTAATACAAGTGCAAAAGTGGTTTCCTGCACCAACACAAGTGCGAAAAGTGGTTTTTCGACAATAACACAAGTGCGAAAAGTGGTTTTTCAACACTATCACAAGTGCAAAAAGTGTTTTTTCCACACTATTACAAGTGCAAAAGTGGTTTCCTGCACCAACACAAGTACGAAAAGTGGTTTTTCAACACTAACACAAGTGCGAAAAGTGGTTTTTCAACACTAACACAAGTGCGAAAAGTGTGTTTTCCACACTAATGCAAGTGCAAAAGTGGTTTCCTGCACCAACACAAGTGCGAAATGTGGTTTTTCAACATTAACACAAGTGCGAAAAGTGGTTTTTCAACACTATCACAAGTGCAAAAAGTGTTTTTTCCACACTAATACAAGTGCAAAAGTGGTTTCCTGCACCAACACAAGTGCGAAAAGTGGTTTTTCAACACTAACACAAGTGCGAAAAGATGTTTTTCAACACTATCACAAGTGCAAAAAGTGGTTTTTCCACACTAATACAAGTGCAAAAGTGGTTTCCTGCACCAACACAAGTGCGAAAAGTGGTTTTTCAACACTAACACAAGTGCGAAAAGTGGTTTTTCCACACTAATACAAGTGCAAAAGTGGTTTCCTGCACCAACACAAGTGCGAAAAGTGGTTTTTCAACACTAACACAAGTGCGAAAAGTGGTTTTTCAACACTAACACAAGTGCGAAAAGTGTTTTGTCCACACTAATACAAGTGCAAAAGTGGTTTCCTGCACCAACACAAGTGCAAAAAGTGGTTTTTCAACACTAACACAGGTGCGAAAAGTGGTTTTTCAACACTAACACAAGTGCAAAAAGTGTTTTTTCAACACTAACACAAGTGCGAAAAGTGGTTTTTCCACACTAATACAAGTGCAAAAGTGGTTTCCTGCACCAACACAAGTGCGAAAAGTGGTTTTTCAACACTAACACAAGTGCGAAAAGTGGTTTTTCCACACTAATACAAGTGCAAAAGTGGTTTCCTGCACCAACACAAGTGCGAAAAGTGGTTTTTCAACACTAACACAAGTGCGGAAAGTAGTTTTTCAACACTATCACAAGAGCAAAAAGTGTTTTTTCCACACTAATACAAGTGCAAAAGTGGTTTCCTGCACCAACACCAGTGCGAAAAGTGGTTTTTCAACACTAACACAAGTGCGAAAAGTGGTTTTTCAACACTAACAAAAGTGCGAAAAGTGGTTTTTCCACACTAATACATGTGCAAAAGTGGTTTCCTGCACCAACACAAGTGCGAAAAGTGGTTTTTCAACACTAACACAAGTGCGAAAAGTGGTTTTTCAACACTATCACAAGTGCAAAAAGTGTTTTTTCCACACTAATACAAGTGCAAAAGTGGTTTCCTGCACCAACACAAGTGTGAAAAGTGGTTTTTCAACACTAACACAAGTGCGAAAAGTGGTTTTTCAACACTAACACAAGTGCGAAAAGTGGTTTTTCCACACTAATACAAGTGCAAAAGTGGTTTCCTGCACCAACACAAGTGCGAAAAGTGGTTTTTCAACACTAACACAAGTGCGAAAAGTGGTTTTTCAACACTATCACAAGTGCAAAAAGTGTTTTTGCCACACTAATACAAGTGCAAAAGTGGTTTCCTGCACCAACACAAGTGCGAAAAGTGGTTTTTCAACACTAACACAAGTGCGAAAAGTGGTTTTTCAACACTAACACAAGTACAAAAAGTGTTTTTTCCACACTAATACAAGTGCAAAAGCGGTTTCCTGCACCAACACAAGTGCGAAAAGTGGTTTTCAACACTAACACAGGTGCGAAAAGTGGTTTTTCAACACTAACACAAGTGCGCAAAGTGGTTTTTCAACACTAACACAGGTGCGAAAAGTGGTTTTTCAACACTAATACAAGTGCAAAAGTGGTTTCCTGCACCAACACAAGTGCGAAAAGTGGTTTTTCGACAATAACACAAGTGCGAAAAGTGGTTTTTCAACACTATCACAAGTGCAAAAAGTGTTTTTTCCACACTATTACAAGTGCAAAAGTGGTTTCCTGCACCAACACAAGTGCGAAAAGTGGTTTTTCAACACTAACACAAGTGCGAAAAGTGGTTTTTCAACACTAACACAAGTGCGAAAAGTGTTTTTTCCACACTAATACAAGTGCAAAAGTGGTTTCCTGCACCAACATAAGTGCGAAAAGTGGTTTTTCAACACTAACACAAGTGCGAAAAGTGGTTTTTCAACACTAACACAAGTGCGCAAAGTGGTTTTTCCACACTAATACAAGTGCAAACGTGGTTTCCTGCACCAACACAAGTGCGAAAAGTGGTTTTTCAACACTAACACAAGTGCAAAAAGTGGTTTTTCAACACTACCACAAGTGCAAAAAGTGTTTTTTCCACACTAATACAAGTGCAAAAGTGGTTTCCTGCACCAACACAAGTGCGAAAAGTGGTTTTTCAACACAAACACAAGTGCGAAAAGTGGTTTTTCAACACTAACACAAGTGCGAAAAGTGGTTTTTCAACACTAACACAAGTGCGAAAAGTGGTTTTTCCACACTAATACAAGTGCAAAAGTGGTTTTCCTGCACCAACACAAGTGCGAAAAGTGGTTTTTCAACACTAACACAAGTGCGAAAAGTGGTTTTTCAACACTATCACAAGTGCAAAAAGTGTTTTTTCCACACTAATACAAGTGCAAAAGTGGTTTCCTGCACCAACACAAGTACGAAAAGTGGTTTTTCAACACTAACACAAGTGCGAAAAGTGGTTTTTCAACACTAACACAAGTGCGAAAAGTGTGTTTTCCACACTAATGCAAGTGCAAAAGTGGTTTCCTGCACCAACACAAGTGCGAAATGTGGTTTTTCAACATTAACACAAGTGTGAAAAGTGGTTTTTCAACACTATCACAAGTGCAAAAAGTGTTTTTTCCACACTAATACAAGTGCAAAAGTGGTTTCCTGCACCAACACAAGTGCGAAAAGTGGTTTTTCAACACTAACACAAGTGCGAAAAGATGTTTTTCAACACTATCACAAGTGCAAAAAGTGGTTTTTCCACACTAATACAAGTGCAAAAGTGGTTTCCTGCACCAACACAAGTGCGAAAAGTGGTTTTTCAACACTAACACAAGTGCGAAAAGTGGTTTTTCCACACTAATACAAGTGCAAAAGTGGTTTCCTGCACCAACACAAGTGCGAAAAGTGGTTTTTCAACACTAACACAAGTGCGAAAAGTGGTTTTTCAACACTAACACAAGTGCGAAAAGTGTTTTGTCCACACTAATACAAGTGCAAAAGTGGTTTCCTGCACCAACACAAGTGCAAAAAGTGGTTTTTCAACACTAACACAGGTGCGAAAAGTGGTTTTTCAACACTAACACAAGTGCAAAAAGTGTTTTTTCAACACTAACACAAGTGCGAAAAGTGGTTTTTCCACACTAATACAAGTGCAAAAGTGGTTTCCTGCACCAACACAAGTGCGAAAAGTGGTTTTTCGACACAAACACAAGTGCGAAAAGTGGTTTTTCAACACTAACACAAGTGTGAAAAGTGGTTTTTCAACACTAACACAAGTGCGAAAAGTGGTTTTGCCACACTAATACAAGTGCAAAAGTGGTTTCCTGCACCAACACAAGTGCGAAAAGTGGTTTTTCAATACTAACACAAGTGCGAAAAGTGGTTTTTCAACACTATCACAAGTGCAAAAAGTGTTTTTTCCACACTAATACAAGTGCAAAAGTGGTTTCCTGCACCAACACAAGTGCGAAAAGTGGATTTTCAACACTAACACAAGTGCGAAAAGTGGTTTTTCAACACTAACACAAGTGCGAAAAGTGTTTTTTCCACACTAATACAAGTGCAAAAGTGGTTTCCTGCACCAACACAAGTGCGAAAAGTGGTTTTTCAACACTAACACAAGTGTGAAAAGTGGTTTTTCAACACTATCACAAGTGCAAAAAGTGTTTTTTCCACACTAATACAAGTGCAAAAGTGGTTTCCTGCACCAACACAAGTGCGAAAAGTGGTTTTTCAACACTAACACAAGTGCAAAAAGTGGTTTTTCAACACTAACACAAGTGCGAAAAGTGGTTTTTCCACACTAATACATGTGCAAAAGTGGTTTCCTGCACCAACACAAGTGCGAAAAGTGGTTTTTCAACACTAACACAAGTGCGGAAAGTGGTTTTTCAACACTATCACAAGTGCAAAAAGTGTTTTTTCCACACTAATACAAGTGCAAAAGTGGTTTCCTGCACCAACACCAGTGTGAAAAGTGGTTTTTCAACACTAACACAAGTGCGAAAAGTGGTTTTTCAACACTAACACAAGGGCGAAAAGTGGTTTTTCCACACTAATACATGTGCAAAAGTGGTTTCCTGCACCAACACAAGTGCGAAAAGTGGTTTTTCAACACTAACACAAGTGCGAAAAGTGGTTTTTCAACACTATCACAAGTGCAAAAAGTGTTTTTTCCACACTAATACAAGTGCAAAAGTGGTTTCCTGCACCAACACAAGTGCGAAAAGTGGTTTTTCAACACTAACACAAGTGCGAAAAGTGGTTTTTCAACACTAACACAAGTGCGAAAAGTGGTTTTTCCACACTAATACAAGTGCAAAAGTGGTTTCCTGCACCAACACAAGTGCGAAAAGTGGTTTTTCAACACTAACACAAGTGCGAAAAGTGGTTTTTCAACACTAACACTAGTGCGAAAAGTGGTTTTTCAACACTAACACAAGTGCGAAAAGTGGTTTTTCCACACTAATACAAGTGCAAAAGTGGTTTCCCCTGCACCAACACAAGTGCGAAAAGTGGTTTTTCAACACTAACACAAGTGCAAAAAGTGGCTTTTCAACACTAACACAAGTGCGAAAAGTGGTTTTTCTCACACTAATACATGTGCAAAAGTGGTTTCCCTGCACCAACACAAGTGCGAAAAGTGGTTTTTCAACACTAACACAAGTGCGGAATGTGGTTTTTCAACACTATCACAAGTGCAAAAAGTGTTTTTTCCACACCAATACAAGTGCAAAAGTGGTTTCCTGCACCAACACAAGTGCGAAAAGTGGTTTTTCAACACTAACACAAGTTGCGAAAAGTGGTTTTTCAACACTAACACTAGTGCGAAAAGTGGTTTTTCAACACTAACACAAGTGCGAAAAGTGGTTTTTCCACACCTAATACAAGTGCAAAAGTGGTTTCCTGCACCAACACAAGTGCGAAAAGTGGTTTTTCAACACTAACACAAGTGCAAAAAGTGGCTTTTCAACACTAACACAAGTGCGAAAAGTGGTTTTTCCACACTAATACATGTGCAAAAGTGGTTTCCTGCACCAACACCAGTGTGAAAAGTGGTTTTTCAACACTAACACAAGTGCGAAAAGTGGTTTTCAACACTAACACAAGGGCGAAAAGTGGTTTTTCCACACTAATACATGTGCAAAAGTGGTTTCCTGCACCAACACAAGTGCGAAAAGTGGTTTTTCAACACTAACACAAGTGCAAAAAGTGGTTTTTCCACACTAATACAAGTGCAAAAGTGGTTTCCTGCACCAACACAAGTGCGAAATGTGGTTTTTCAACACTAACACAAGTGCGAAAAGTGGTTTTTCAACACTAACACAAGTGCGAAAAGTGTTTTTTCCACACTAATACAAGTGCAAAAGTGGTTTCCTGCACCAACACAAGTGCGAAAAGTGGTTTTTTCAACACTAACACAAGTGCGAAAAGTGGTTTTTCAACACTATCACAAGTGCAAAAAAGTGTATTTTCCACACTAATACAAGTGCAAAAGTGGTTTCCTGCACCAACACAAGTGCGAAAAGTGGTTTTTCAACACTAACACAAGTGCGAAAAGTGGTTTTTCAACACTAACACAAGTGCGAAAAGTGGTTTTTCAACACTAACACAAGTGCAAAAAGTGGTTTTTCCACACTAATACAAGTGCAAAAGTGGTTTCCTGCACCAACACAAGTCCGAAAAGTGGTTTTTCAACACTAACACAAGTGCGAAAAGTGGTTTTTCAACACTAACACAAGTGCGAAAAGTGTTTTTTCCACACTAATACAAGTGCAAAAGTGGTTTCCTGCACCAACACAAGTGCGAAAAGTGGTTTTTCAACACTAACACAAGTGCGAAAAGTGGTTTTTCAACACTATCACAAGTGCAAAAAGTGTTTTTTCCACACTAATACAAGTGCAAAAGTGGTTTCCTGCACCAACACAAGTGCGAAAAGTGGTTTTTCAACACTAACACAAGTGCGAAAAGTGGTTTTTCAACACTAACACAAGTGCGAAAAGTGTTTTTTCCACACTAATACAAGTGCAAAAGTGGTTTCCTGCACCAACACAAGTGCGAAAAGTGGTTTTTCAACACTAACACAAGTGCGAAAAGTGGTTTTTCAACACTAACACAAGTGCGAAAAGTGGTTTTTCAACACTAACACAAGTGCGAAAAGTGGTTTTTCCACACTAATACAAGTGCAAAAGTGGTTTCCTGCACCAACACAAGTGCGAAAAGTGGTTTTTCAACACTAATACAAGTGCGGAAAGTGGTTTTTCCACACTAATACATGTGCAAAAGTGGTTTCCTGCACCAACACAAGTGCGAAAAGTGGTTTTTCAACACTAACACAAGGGCGAAAAGTGGTTTTTCCACACTAATACATGTGCAAAAGTGGTTTCCTGCACCAACACAAGTGCGAAAAGTGGTTTTTCAACACTAACACAAGTGCGAAAAGTGGTTTTTCAACACTATCACAAGTGCAAAAAGTGTTTTTTCCACACTAATACAAGTGCAAAAGTGGTTTCCTGCACCAACACAAGTGCGAAAAGTGGTTTTTCAACACTAACACAAGTGCGAAAAGTGGTTTTTCAACACTAACACAAGTGCGAAAAGTGGTTTTTCCACACTAATACAAGTGCAAATGTGGTTTCCTGCACCAACACAAGTGCGAAAAGTGGTTTTTCAACACTAACACAAGTGCGAAAAGTGGTTTTTCAACACTAACACTAGTGCGAAAAGTGGTTTCCTGCACCAACACAAGTGCGAAAAGTGGTTTTTCAACACTAACACAAGTGCAAAAAGTGGCTTTTCAACACTAACACAAGTGCGAAAAGTGGTTTTTCCACACTAATACATGTGCAAAAGTGGTTTCCTGCACCAACACAAGTGCGAAAAGTGGTTTTTCAACACTAACACAAGTGCAGAATGTGGTTTTTCAACACTATCACAAGTGCAAAAAGTGTTTTTTCCACACCAATACAAGTGCAAAAGTGGTTTCCTGCACCAACACCAGTGTGAAAAGTGGTTTTTCAACACTAACACAAGTGCGAAAAGTGGTTTTTCAACACTAACACAAGGGCGAAAAGTGGTTTTTCCACACTAATACATGTGCAAAAGTGGTTTCCTGCACCAACACAAGTGCGAAAAGTGGTTTTTCAACACTAACACAAGTGCGAAAAGTGGTTTTTCAACACTATCACAAGTGCAAAAAGTGTTTTTTCCACACTAATACAAGTGCAAAAGTGGTTTCCTGCACCAACACAAGTGCGAAAAGTGGTTTTTCAACACTAACACAAGTGCGAAAAGTGGTTTTTCAACACTAACACAAGTGCGAAAAGTGGTTTTTCCACACTAATACAAGTGCAAAAGTGGTTTCCTGCACCAACACAAGTGCGAAATGTGGTTTTTCAACACTAACACAAGTGCGAAAAGTGGTTTTTCAACACTAACACAAGTGCGAAAAGTGTTTTTTCCACACTAATACAAGTGCAAAAGTGGTTTCCTGCACCAACACAAGTGCGAAAAGTGGTTTTTCAACACTAACACAAGTGCGAAAAGTGGTTTTTCAACACTATCACAAGTGCAAAAAGTGTTTTTTCCACACTAATACAAGTGCAAAAGTGGTTTCCTGCACCAACACAAGTGCGAAAAGTGGTTTTTCAACACTAACACAAGTGCGAAAAGTGGTTTTTCAACACTAACACAAGTGCGAAAAGTGGTTTTTCAACACTAACACAAGTGCGAAAAGTGGTTTTTCCACACTAATACAAGTGCAAAAGTGGTTTCCTGCACCAACACAAGTGCGAAAAGTGGTTTTTCAACACTAACACAAGTGCGAAAAGTGGTTTTTCAACACTAACACAAGTGCGAAAAGTGTTTTTTCCACACTAATACAAGTGCAAAAGTGGTTTCCTGCACCAACACAAGTGCGAAAAGTGGTTTTTCAACACTAACACAAGTGCGAAAAGTGGTTTTTCAACACTATCACAAGTGCAAAAAGTGTTTTTTCCACACTAATACAAGTGCAAAAGTGGTTTCCTGCACCAACACAAGTGCGAAAAGTGGTTTTTCAACACTAACACAAGTGCGAAAAGTGGTTTTTCAACACTAACACAAGTGCGAAAAGTGTTTTTTCCACACTAATACAAGTGCAAAAGTGGTTTCCTGCACCAACACAAGTGCGAAAAGTGGTTTTTCAACACTAACACAAGTGCGAAAAGTGGTTTTTCAACACTAACACAAGTGCGAAAAGTGGTTTTTCAACACTAACACAAGTGCGAAAAGTGGTTTTTCCACACTAATACAAGTGCAAAAGTGGTTTCCTGCACCAACACAAGTGCGAAAAGTGGTTTTTCAACACTAACACAAGTGCGAAAAGTGGTTTTTCAACACTAACACAAGTGCGAAAAGTGGTTTTTCCACACTAATACATGTGCAAAAGTGGTTTCCTGCACCAACACAAGTGCGAAAAGTGGTTTTTCAACACTAACACAAGTGCGGAAAGTGGTTTTTCAACACTATCACAAGAGCAAAAAGTGTTTTTTCCACACTAATACAAGTGCAAAAGTGGTTTCCTGCACCAACACCAGTGCGAAAAGTGGTTTTTCAACACTAACACAAGTGCGAAAAGTGGTTTTTCAACACTAACACAAGTGCGAAAAGTGGTTTTTCCACACTAATACATGTGCAAAAGTGGTTTCTTGCACCAACACAAGTGCGAAAAGTGGTTTTTCAACACTAACACAAGTGCGAAAAGTGGTTTTTCAACACTATCACAAGTGCAAAAAGTGTTTTTTCCACACTAATACAAGTGCAAAAGTGGTTTCCTGCACCAACACAAGTGCGAAAAGTGGTTTTTCAACACTAACACAAGTGCGAAAAGTGGTTTTTCAACACTAACACAAGTGCGAAAAGTGGTTTTTCCACACTAATACAAGTGCAAAAGTGGTTTCCTGCACCAACACAAGTGCGAAAAGTGGTTTTTCAACACTAACACAAGTGCGAAAAGTGGTTTTTCAACACTATCACAAGTGCAAAAAGTGTTTTTTCCACACTAATACAAGTGCAAAAGTGGTTTCCTGCACCAACACAAGTGCGAAAAGTGGTTTTTCAACACTAACACAAGTGCGAAAAGTGGTTTTTCAACACTAACACAAGTACAAAAAGTGTTTTTTCCACACTAATACAAGTGCAAAAGCGGTTTCCTGCACCAACACAAGTGCGAAAAGTGGTTTTCAACACTAACACAGGTGCGAAAAGTGGTTTTTCAACACTAACACAAGTGCGCAAAGTGGTTTTTCAACACTAACACAGGTGCGAAAAGTGGTTTTTCAACACTAATACAAGTGCAAAAGTGGTTTCCTGCACCAATACAAGTGCGAAAAGTGGTTTTTCGACAATAACACAAGTGCGAAAAGTGGTTTTTCAACACTATCACAAGTGCAAAAAGTGTTTTTTCCACACTATTACAAGTGCAAAAGTGGTTTCCTGCACCAACACAAGTGCGAAAAGTGGTTTTTCAACACTAACACAAGTGCGAAAAGTGGTTTTTCAACACTAACACAAGTGCGAAAAGTGTTTTTTCCACACTAATACAAGTGCAAAAGTGGTTTCCTGCACCAACATAAGTGCGAAAAGTGGTTTTTCAACACTAACACAAGTGCGAAAAGTGGTTTTTCAACACTAACACAAGTGCGCAAAGTGGTTTTTCCACACTAATACAAGTGCAAACGTGGTTTCCTGCACCAACACAAGTGCGAAAAGTGGTTTTTCAACACTAACACAAGTGCAAAAAGTGTTTTTTCCACACTAATACAAGTGCAAAAGTGGTTTCCTGCACCAACACAAGTGCGAAAAGTGGTTTTTCAACACTAACACAAGTGCGAAAAGTGGTTTTTCAACACTAACACAAGTGCGAAAAGTGGTTTTTCCACACTAATACAAGTGCAAAAGTGGTTTCCTGCACAAACACAAGTGCGAAAAGTGGTTTTTCAACACAAACACAAGTGCGAAAAGTGGTTTTTCAACACTAACACAAGTGCGAAAAGTGGTTTTTCAACACTAACACAGGTGCGAAAAGTGGTTTTTCCACACTAATACAAGTGCAAAAGTGGTTTTCCTGCACCAACACAAGTGCGAAAAGTGGTTTTTTCAACACTAACACAAGTGCGAAAAGTGGTTTTTCAACACTATCACAAGTGCAAAAAGTGTTTTTTCCACACTAATACAAGTGCAAAAGTGGTTTCCTGCACCAACACAAGTACGAAAAGTGGTTTTTCAACACTAACACAAGTGCGAAAAGTGGTTTTCAACACTAACACAAGTGCGAAAAGTGTGTTTTCCACACTAATGCAAGTGCAAAAGTGGTTTCCTGCACCAACACAAGTGCGAAATGTGGTTTTTCAACACTAACACAAGTGCGAAAAGTGGTTTTTCAACACTATCACAAGTGCAAAAAGTGTTTTTTCCACACTAATACAAGTGCAAAAGTGGTTTCCTGCACCAACACAAGTGCGAAAAGTGGTTTTTCAACACTAACACAAGTGCGAAAAGATGTTTTTCAACACTATCACAAGTGCAAAAAGTGGTTTTTCCACACTAATACAAGTGCAAAAGTGGTTTCCTGCACCAACACAAGTGCGAAAAGTGGTTTTTCAACACTAACACTAGTGCGAAAAGTGGTTTTTCCACACTAATACAAGTGCAAAAGTGGTTTCCTGCACCAACACAAGTGCGAAAAGTGGTTTTTCAACACTAACACAAGTGCGAAAAGTGGTTTTTCAACACTAACACAAGTGCGAAAAGTGTTTTGTCCACACTAATACAAGTGCAAAAGTGGTTTCCTGCACCAACACAAGTGCAAAAAGTGGTTTTTCAACACTAACACAGGTGCGAAAAGTGGTTTTTCAACACTAACACAAGTGCGAAAAGTGTTTTTTCAACACTAACACAAGTGCGAAAAGTGGTTTTTCACACTAATACAAGTGCAAAAGTGGTTTCCTGCACCAACACAAGTGCGAAAAGTGGTTTTTCGACACAAACACAAGTGCGAAAAGTGGTTTTTCAACACTAACACAAGTGCGAAAGTGGTTTTTCAACACTAACACAAGTGCGAAAAGTGGTTTTGCCACACTAATACAACTGCAAAAGTGGTTTCCTGCACCAACACAAGTGCGAAAAGTGGTTTTTCAATACTAACACAAGTGCGAAAAGTGGTTTTTCAACACTATCACAAGTGCAAAAAGTGTTTTTTCCACACTAATACAAGTGCAAAAGTGGTTTCTTGCACCAACACAAGTGCGAAAAGTGGATTTTCAACACTAACACAAGTGCGAAAAGTGGTTTTTCAACACTAACACAAGTGCGAAAAGTGTTTTTTCCACACTAATACAAGTGCAAAAGTGGTTTCCTGCACCAACACAAGTGCGAAAAGTGGTTTTTCAACACTAACACAAGTGTGAAAAGTGGTTTTTCAACACTATCACAAGTGCAAAAAGTGTTTTTTCCACACTAATACAAGTGCAAAAGTGGTTTCCTGCACCAACACAAGTGCGAAAAGTGGTTTTTCAACACTAACACAAGTGCAAAAAGTGGTTTTTCAACACTAACACAAGTGCGAAAAGTGGTTTTTCCACACTAATACATGTGCAAAAGTGGTTTCCTGCACCAACACAAGTGCGAAAAGTGGTTTTTCAACACTAACACAAGTGCGGAAAGTGGTTTTTCAACACTATCACAAGTGCAAAAAGTGTTTTTTCCACACTAATACAAGTGCAAAAGTGGTTTCCTGCACCAACACAAGTGCGAAAAGTGGTTTCCTGCACCAACACAAGTGCGAAAAGTGGTTTTTCAACACTAACACAAGTGCAAAAAGTGGCTTTTCAACACTAACACAAGTGCGAAAAGTGGTTTTTCCACACTAATACATGTGCAAAAGTGGTTTCCTGCACCAACACAAGTGCGAAAAGTGGTTTTTCAACACTAACACAAGTGCAGAATGTGGTTTTTCAACACTATCACAAGTGCAAAAAGTGTTTTTTCCACACCAATACAAGTGCAAAAGTGGTTTCCTGCACCAACACCAGTGTGAAAAGTGGTTTTTCAACACTAACACAAGTGCGAAAAGTGGTTTTTCAACACTAACACAAGGGCGAAAAGTGGTTTTTCCACACTAATACATGTGCAAAAGTGGTTTCCTGCACCAACACAAGTGCGAAAAGTGGTTTTTCAACACTAACACAAGTGCGAAAAGTGGTTTTTCAACACTATCACAAGTGCAAAAAGTGTTTTTTCCACACTAATACAAGTGCAAAAGTGGTTTCCTGCACCAACACAAGTGCGAAAAGTGGTTTTTCAACACTAACACAAGTGCGAAAAGTGGTTTTTCAACACTAACACAAGTGCGAAAAGTGGTTTTTCCACACTAATACAAGTGCAAAAGTGGTTTCCTGCACCAACACAAGTGCGAAATGTGGTTTTTCAACACTAACACAAGTGCGAAAAGTGGTTTTTCAACACTAACACAAGTGCGAAAAGTGTTTTTTCCACACTAATACAAGTGCAAAAGTGGTTTCCTGCACCAACACAAGTGCGAAAAGTGGTTTTTCAACACTAACACAAGTGCGAAAAGTGGTTTTTCAACACTATCACAAGTGCAAAAAGTGTTTTTTCCACACTAATACAAGTGCAAAAGTGGTTTCCTGCACCAACACAAGTGCGAAAAGTGGTTTTTCAACACTAACACAAGTGCGAAAAGTGGTTTTTCAACACTAACACAAGTGCGAAAAGTGGTTTTTCAACACTAACACAAGTGCGAAAAGTGGTTTTTCCACACTAATACAAGTGCAAAAGTGGTTTCCTGCACCAACACAAGTGCGAAAAGTGGTTTTTCAACACTAACACAAGTGCGAAAAGTGGTTTTTCAACACTAACACAAGTGCGAAAAGTGTTTTTTCCACACTAATACAAGTGCAAAAGTGGTTTCCTGCACCAACACAAGTGCGAAAAGTGGTTTTTCAACACTAACACAAGTGTGAAAAGTGGTTTTTCAACACTATCACAAGTGCAAAAAGTGTTTTTTCCACACTAATACAAGTGCAAAAGTGGTTTCCTGCACCAACACAAGTGCGAAAAGTGGTTTTTCAACACTAACACAAGTGCAAAAAGTGGTTTTTCAACACTAACACAAGTGCGAAAAGTGGTTTTTCCACACTAATACATGTGCAAAAGTGGTTTCCTGCACCAACACAAGTGCGAAAAGTGGTTTTTCAACACTAACACAAGTGCGGAAAGTGGTTTTTCAACACTATCACAAGTGCAAAAAGTGTTTTTTCCACACTAATACAAGTGCAAAAGTGGTTTCCTGCACCAACACAAGTGCGAAAAGTGGTTTCCTGCACCAACACAAGTGCGAAAAGTGGTTTTTCAACACTAACACAAGTGCAAAAAGTGGCTTTTCAACACTAACACAAGTGCGAAAAGTGGTTTTTCCACACTAATACATGTGCAAAAGTGGTTTCCTGCACCAACACAAGTGCGAAAAGTGGTTTTTCAACACTAACACAAGTGCAGAATGTGGTTTTTCAACACTATCACAAGTGCAAAAAGTGTTTTTTCCACACCAATACAAGTGCAAAAGTGGTTTCCTGCACCAACACCAGTGTGAAAAGTGGTTTTTCAACACTAACACAAGTGCGAAAAGTGGTTTTTCAACACTAACACAAGGGCGAAAAGTGGTTTTTCCACACTAATACATGTGCAAAAGTGGTTTCCTGCACCAACACAAGTGCGAAAAGTGGTTTTTCAACACTAACACAAGTGCGAAAAGTGGTTTTTCAACACTATCACAAGTGCAAAAAGTGTTTTTTCCACACTAATACAAGTGCAAAAGTGGTTTCCTGCACCAACACAAGTGCGAAAAGTGGTTTTTCAACACTAACACAAGTGCGAAAAGTGGTTTTTCAACACTAACACAAGTGCGAAAAGTGGTTTTTCCACACTAATACAAGTGCAAAAGTGGTTTCCTGCACCAACACAAGTGCGAAATGTGGTTTTTCAACACTAACACAAGTGCGAAAAGTGGTTTTTCAACACTAACACAAGTGCGAAAAGTGTTTTTTCCACACTAATACAAGTGCAAAAGTGGTTTCCTGCACCAACACAAGTGCGAAAAGTGGTTTTTCAACACTAACACAAGTGCGAAAAGTGGTTTTTCAACACTATCACAAGTGCAAAAAGTGTTTTTTCCACACTAATACAAGTGCAAAAGTGGTTTCCTGCACCAACACAAGTGCGAAAAGTGGTTTTTCAACACTAACACAAGTGCGAAAAGTGGTTTTTCAACACTAACACAAGTGCGAAAAGTGGTTTTTCAACACTAACACAAGTGCGAAAAGTGGTTTTTCCACACTAATACAAGTGCAAAAGTGGTTTCCTGCACCAACACAAGTGCGAAAAGTGGTTTTTCAACACTAACACAAGTGCGAAAAGTGGTTTTTCAACACTAACACAAGTGCGAAAAGTGTTTTTTCCACACTAATACAAGTGCAAAAGTGGTTTCCTGCACCAACACAAGTGCGAAAAGTGGTTTTTCAACACTAACACAAGTGCGAAAAGTGGTTTTTCAACACTATCACAAGTGCAAAAAGTGTTTTTTCCACACTAATACAAGTGCAAAAGTGGTTTCCTGCACCAACACAAGTGCGAAAAGTGGTTTTTCAACACTAACACAAGTGCGAAAAGTGGTTTTTCAACACTAACACAAGTGCGAAAAGTGTTTTTTCCACACTAATACAAGTGCAAAAGTGGTTTCCTGCACCAACACAAGTGCGAAAAGTGGTTTTTCAACACTAACACAAGTGCGAAAAGTGGTTTTTCAACACTAACACAAGTGCGAAAAGTGGTTTTTCAACACTAACACAAGTGCGAAAAGTGGTTTTTCCACACTAATACAAGTGCAAAAGTGGTTTCCTGCACCAACACAAGTGCGAAAAGTGGTTTTTCAACACTAACACAAGTGCGAAAAGTGGTTTTTCAACACTAACACAAGTGCGAAAAGTGGTTTTTCCACACTAATACATGTGCAAAAGTGGTTTCCTGCACCAACACAAGTGCGAAAAGTGGTTTTTCAACACTAACACAAGTGCGG
>NW_027619427.1:0-42614 GCF_964187855.1 Myxine glutinosa
AAAAACCACTTTTCGCACTTGTGTTAGTGTTGAAAAACCACTTTTCGCACTTGTGTTGGTGCAGGAAACCACTTTTGCACTTGTATTAGTGTGGAAAAAACACTTTTTGCACTTGTGATAGTGTTGAAAAACCACTTTTCGCACTTGTGTTAGTGTTGAAAAACCACTTTTCGCACTTGTGTTAGTGTTGAAAAACCACTTTTCGCACTTGTGTTGGTGCAGGAAACCACTTTTGCACTTGTATTAGTGTGGAAAAAACACTTTTTGCACTTGTGATAGTGTTGAAAAACCACTTTTCGCACTTGTGTTAGTGTTGAAAAACCACTTTTCGCACTTGTGTTGGTGCAGGAAACCACTTTTGCACTTGTATTAGTGTGGAAAAACCACTTTTTGCACTTGTGTTAGTGTTGAAAAACCACTTTTCGCACTTGTGTTGGTGCAGGAAACCACTTTTGCACTTGTATTAGTGTGGAAAAAACACTTTTTGCACTTGTGATAGTGTTGAAAAACCACTTTTCGCACTTGTGTTAGTGTTGAAAAACCACTTTTCGCACTTGTGTTAGTGTTGAAAAACCACTTTTCGCACTTGTGTTGGTGCAGGAAACCACTTTTGCACTTGTATTAGTGTGGAAAAAACACTTTTCGCACTTGTGTTAGTGTTGAAAAACCACTTTTCGCACTTGTGTTAGTGTTGAAAAACCACTTTTCGCACTTGTGTTGGTGCAGGAAACCACTTTTGCACTTGTATGAGTGTGGAAAAAACACTTTTTGCACTTGTGATAGTGTTGAAAAACCACTTTTCGCACTTGTTAGTGTTGAAAAACCACTTTTTGCACTTGTGTTGGTGCAGGAAACCACTTTTGCACTTGTATTAGTGTGGCAAAACCACTTTTTGCACTTGTGTTAGTGTTGAAAAAACACTTTTTGCACTTGTGTGTAGTGTTGAAAAACCACTTTTCGCACTTGTGTTGGTGCAGGAAACCACTTTTGCACTTGTATTAGTGTGGAAAAACCACTTTTCGCACTTGTGTTAGTGTTGAAAAACCACTTTTCGCACTTGTGTTAGTGTTGAAAAACCACTTTTCGCACTTGTGTTGGTGCAGGAAACCACTTTTGCACTTGTATTAGTGTGGAAAAAACACTTTTTGCACTTGTGATAGTGTTGAAAAACCACTTTTCACACTTGTGTTAGTGTTGAAAAACCACTTTTCGCACTTGTGTTAGTGTTGAAAAACCACTTTTCGCACTTGTGTTAGTGTTGAAAAACCACTTTTCGCACTTGTGTTAGTGTTGAAAAACCACTTTTCGCACTTGTGTTAGTGTTGAAAAACCACTTTTCGCACTTGTGTTGGTGCAGGAAACCACTTTTGCATTTGTATTAGTGTGGAAAAAACACTTTTTGCACTTGTGATAGTGTTGAAAAACCACTTTTCGCACTTGTTAGTGTTGAAAAACCACTTTTCGCACTTGTGTTGGTGCAGGAAACCACTTTTGCACTTGTATTAGTGTGGAAAAACCACTTTTTGCAATTGTGTTAGTGTTGAAAAAACACTTTTCGCACTTGTGTTGGTGCAGGAAACCACTTTTGCACTTGTATTAGTGTGGAAAAACCACTTTTTGCACTTGTGTTAGTGTTGAAAAACCACTTTTCGCACTTGTGTTGGTGCAGGAAACCACTTTTGCACTTGTATTAGTGTGGAAAAAACACTTTTTGAACTTGTGATAGTGTTGAAAAACCACTTTTCGCACTTGTGTTAGTGTTGAAAAACCACTTTTCGCACTTGTGTTGGTGCAGGAAACCAATTTTGCACTTGTATTAGTGTGGAAAAAACACTTTTTGCACTTGTGTTAGTGTTGAAAAACCACTTTTCGCACTTGTGTTAGTGTTGAAAAACCACTTTTCGCACTTGTGTTGGTGCAGGAAACCACTTTTGCACTTGTATTAGTGTGGAAAAAACACTTTTTGCACTTGTGATAGTGTTGAAAAACCACTTTTCGCACTTGTGTTAGTGTTGAAAAACCACTTTTCGCACTTGTGTTAGTGTTGAAAAACCACTTTTCGCACTTGTGTTGGTGCAGGAAACCACTTTTGCACTTGTATTAGTGTGGAAAAAACACTTTTCGCACTTGTTTTAGTGTTGAAAAACCACTTTACGCACTTGTGTTAGTGTTGAAAAACCACTTCGCACTTGTGTTGGTGCAGGAAACCACTTTTGCACTTGTATTAGTGTGGAAAAACCACTTTTCGCACTTCTGTTAGTGTTGAAAAACCACTTTTCGCACTTGTGTTAGTGTTGAAAAACCACTTTTCGCACTTGTGTTGGTGCAGGAAACCACTTTTGCACTTGTATTAATGTGGAAAAAACACTTTTTGCACTTGTGATAGTGTTGAAAAACCACTTTTCGCACTTGTGTTAGTGTTGAAAAACCACTTTTCGCACTTGTGTTGGTGCAGGAAACCACTTTTGCACTTGCATTAGTGTGGAAAAAACACTTTTCGCACTTGTGTTAGTGTTGAAAAACCACTTTTCGCACTTGTGTTGGTGCAGGAAACCACTTTTGCACTTGTATTAATGTGGAAAAAACACTTTTTGCACTTGTGATAGTGTTGAAAAACCACTTTTCGCACTTGTGTTAGTGTTGAAAAACCACTTTTCGCACTTGTGTTGGTGCAGGAAACCACTTTTGCACTTGTATTAGTGTGGAAAAACCACTTTTCGCACTTGTGTTAGTGTTGAAAAACCACTTTTCGCACTTGTGTTAGTGTTGAAAAACCACTTTTCGCACTTGTGTTAGTGTTGAAAAACCACTTTTCGCACTTGTGTTGGTGCAGGAAACCACTTTTGCACTTGTATTAGTGTGGAAAAAACACTTTTTGCACTTGTGATAGTGTTGAAAAACCACTTTTTGCACTTGTGTTAGTGTTGAAAAACCACTTTTCGCACTTGTGTTGGTGCAGGAAACCACTTTTGCACTTTTATTAGTGTGGAAAAAACACTTTTCGCACTTGTGTTAGTGTTGAAAAACCACTTTTCGCACTTGTGTTAGTGTTGAAAAACCACTTTTCGCACTTGTGTTAGTGTTGAAAAACCACTTTTCGCACTTGTGTTGGTGCAGGAAGCCACTTTTGCACTTGTATTAGTGTGGAAAAAACACTTTTTGCACTTATGTTAGTGTTGAAAAACCACTTTTTGCACTTGTGATAGTGTTGAAAAACCACTTTTCGCACTTGTGTTAGTGTTGAAAAACCACTTTTCGCACTTGTGTTGGTGCAGGAAACAACTTTTGCACTTGTATTAGTCTGGAAAAAACCACTTTTTGCACTTGTGATAGTGTTGAAAAACCACTTTTCGCACTTGTGTTAGTGTTGAAAAACCACTTTTCACACTTGTGTTGGTGCAGGAAACCACTTTTGCACTTGTATTAGTGTGGAAAAAACACTTTTCGGACTTGTGTTAGTGTTGAAAAACCACTTTTCACACTTGTGTTAGTGTTGAAAAACCACTTTTCGCACTTGTGTTGGTGCAGGAAACCACTTTTGCACTTGTATTAGTGTGGAAAAAACACTTTTCGCACTTGTGTTAGTGTTGAAAAACCACTTTTCGCACTTGTGTTAGTGTTGAAAAACCACTTTTCGCACTTGTGTTGGTGCAGGAAACCACTTTTGCACTTGTATTAGTGTGGAAAAACCACTTTTCGCACTTGTGTTAGTGTTGAAAAACCACTTTTCGCACTTGTGTTAGTGTTGAAAAACCACTTTTCGCACTTGTGTTGGTGCAGGAAACCACTTTTGCACTTGTATTAGTGTGGAAAAAACACTTTTTGCACTTGTGATAGTGTTGAAAAACCACTTTTTGCACTTGTGTTAGTGTTGAAAAACCACTTTTCGCACTTGTGTTAGTGTTGAAAAACCACTTTTTGCACTTGTGTTGGTGCAGGAAACCACTTTTGCACTAGTATTAGTGTGGAAAAAACACTTTTTGCACTTGTGATAGTGTTGAAAAACCACTTTTCACACTTGTGTTAGTGTTGAAAAACCACTTTTCGCACTTGTGTTAGTGTTGAAAAACCACTTTTCGCACTTGTGTTAGTGTTGAAAAACCACTTTTCGCACTTGTGATAGTGTTGAAAAACCACTTTTCGCACTTGTGTTAGTGTTGAAAAACCACTTTTCGCACTTGTGTTGGTGCAGGAAACCACTTTTGTACTTGTATTAGTGTGGAAAAAACACTTTTTGCACTTGTGATAGTGTTGAAAAACCACTTTTCGCACTTGTTAGTGTTGAAAAACCACTTTTCGCACTTGTGTTGGTGCAGGAAACCACTTTTGCACTTGTATTAGTGTGGAAAAACCACTTTTTGCAATTGTTTTAGTGTTGAAAAAACACTTTTCGCACTTGTGTTGGTGCAGGAAACCACTTTTGCACTTGTATTAGTGTGGAAAAACCACTTTTTGCACTTGTGTTAGTGTTGAAAAACCACTTTTCGCACTTGTGTTGGTGCAGGAAACCACTTTTGCACTTGTATTAGTGTGGAAAAAACACTTTTTGCACTTGTGATAATGTTGAAAAACCACTTTTCGCACTTGTGTTAGTGTTGAAAAACCACTTTTCGCACTTGTGTTGGTGCAGGAAACCAATTTTGCACTTGTATTAGTGTGGAAAAAACACTTTTCGCACTTGTGTTAGTGTTGAAAAACCACTTTTCGCACTTGTGTTAGTGTTGAAAAACCACTTTTCGCACTTGTGTTGGTGCAGGAAACCACTTTTGCACTTGTATTAGTGTGGAAAAAACACTTTTTGCACTTGTGATAGTGTTGAAAAACCACTTTTCGCACTTGTGTTAGTGTTGAAAAACCACTTTTCGCACTTGTGTTAGTGTTGAAAAACCACTTTTCGCACTTGTGTTGGTGCAGGAAACCACTTTTGCACTTGTATTAGTGTGGAAAAAACACTTTTTGCACTTGTGATAGTGTTGAAAAACCACTTTTCACACTTGTGTTAGTGTTGAAAAACCACTTTTCGCACTTGTGTTAGTGTTGAAAAACCACTTTTCGCACTTGTGTTAGTGTTGAAAAACCACTTTTCGCACTTGTGTTAGTGTTGAAAAACCACTTTTCGCAGTTGTGTTAGTGTTGAAAAACCACCTTTCGCACTTGTGTTGGTGCAGGAAACGACTTTTGCACTTGTATTAGTGTGGAAAAAACACTTTTTGCACTTGTGATAGTGTTGAAAAACCACTTTTCGCACTTGTTAGTGTTGAAAAACCACTTTTCGCACTTGTGTTGGTGCAGGAAACCACTTTTGCACTTGTATTAGTGTGGAAAAACCACTTTTTGCAATTGTGTTAGTGTTGAAAAAACACTTTTCGCACTTGTGTTGGTGCAGGAAACCACTTTTGCACTTGTATTAGTGTGGAAAAACCACTTTTTGCACTTGTGTTAGTGTTGAAAAACCACTTTTCGCACTTGTGTTGGTGCAGGAAACCACTTTTGCACTTGTATTAGTGTGGAAAAAACACTTTTTGCACTTGTGATAGTGTTGAAAAACCACTTTTCGCACTTGTGTTAGTGTTGAAAAACCACTTTTCGCACTTGTGTTGGTGCAGGAAACCACTTTTGCACTTGTATTAGTGTGGAAAAAACACTTTTCGCACTTGTGTTAGTGTTGAAAAACCACTTTTCGCACTTGTGTTAGTGTTGAAAAACCACTTTTCGCCCTTGTGTTGGTGCAGGAAACCACTTTTGCACTTGTATGAGTGTGGAAAAAACACTTTTTGCACTTGTGATAGTGTTGAAAAACCACTTTTCGCACTTGTTAGTGTTGAAAAACCACTTTTCGCACTTGTGTTGGTGCAGGAAACCACTTTTGCACTTGTATTAGTGTGGAAAAACCACTTTTTGCACTTGTGTTAGTGTTGAAAAAACACTTTTCGCACTTGTGTTAGTGTTGAAAAACCACTTTTCGCACTTGTGTTGGTGCAGGAAACCACTTTTGCACTTGTATTAGTGTGGAAAAACCACTTTTCGCACTTGTGTTAGTGTTGAAAAACCACTTTTCGCACTTGTGTTGGTGCAGGAAACCACTTTTGCACTTGTATTAGTGTGGAAAAACCACTTTTTGCAATTGTGTTAGTGTTGAAAAAACACTTTTCGCACTTGTGTTGGTGCAGGAAACCACTTTTGCACTTGTATTAGTGTGGAAAAACCACTTTTTGCACTTGTGTTAGTGTTGAAAAACCACTTTTCGCACTTGTGTTGGTGCAGGAAACCACTTTTGCACTTGTATTAGTGTGGAAAAAACACTTTTTGCACTTGTGATAGTGTTGAAAAACCACTTTTCGCACTTGTGTTAGTGTTGAAAAACCACTTTTCGCACTTGTGTTAGTGTTGAAAAACCACTTTTCGCACTTGTGTTGGTGCAGGAAACCACTTTTGCACTTGTATTAGTGTGGAAAAAACACTTTTCGCACTTGTGTTAGTGTTGAAAAACCACTTTTCGCACTTGTGTTAGTGTTGAAAAACCACTTTTCGCACTTGTGTTGGTGCAGGAAACCACTTTTGCACTTGTATGAGTGTGGAAAAAACACTTTTTGCACTTGTGATAGTGTTGAAAAACCACTTTTCGCACTTGTTAGTGTTGAAAAACCACTTTTCGCACTTGTGTTGGTGCAGGAAACCACTTTTGCACTTGTATTAGTGTGGCAAAACCACTTTTTGCACTTGTGTTAGTGTTGAAAAAACACTTTTTGCACTTGTGTGTAGTGTTGAAAAACCACTTTTCGCACTTGTGTTGGTGCAGGAAACCACTTTTGCACTTGTATTAGTGTGGAAAAACCACTTTTCGCACTTGTGTTAGTGTTGAAAAACCACTTTTCGCACTTGTGTTAGTGTTGAAAAACCACTTTTCGCACTTGTGTTGGTGCAGGAAACCACTTTTGCACTTGTATTAGTGTGGAAAAAACACTTTTTGCACTTGTGATAGTGTTGAAAAACCACTTTTCGCACTTGTGTTAGTGTTGAAAAACCACTTTTCGCACTTGTGTTGGTGCAGGAAACCACTTTTGCACTTGTATTAGTGTTGAAAAAACACTTTTCGCACTTGTGTTAGTGTTGAAAAACCACTTTTCGCCCTTGTGTTAGTGTTGAAAAACCACTTTTTGCACTTGTGTTAGTGTTGAAAAACCACTTTTTGCACTTGTGATAGTGTTGAAAAACCACTTTTCGCACTTGTGTTAGTGTTTTAAAACCACTTTTCGCACTTGTGTTGGTGCAGGAAACAACTTTTGCACTTGTATTAGTGTGGAAAAAAACACTTTTTGCACTTGTGATAGTGTTGAAAAACCACTTTTCGCACTTGTGTTAGTGTTGAAAAACCACTTTTCGCACATGTGTTGGTGCAGGAAACCACTTTTGCACTTGTATTAGTGTGTAAAAAACACTTTTCGGACTTGTGTTAGTGTTGAAAAACCACTTTTCACACTTGTGTTAGTGTTGAAAAACCACTTTTCGCACTTGTGTTGGTGCAGGAAACCACTTTTGCACTTGTATTAGTGTGGAAAAAACACTTTTCGCACTTGTGTTAGTGTTGAAAAACCACTTTTCGCACTTGTGTTAGTGTTGAAAAACCACTTTTCGCACTTGTGTTAGTGTTGAAAAACCACTTTTCGCACTTGTGTTGGTGCAGGAAGCCACTTTTGCACTTGTATTAGTGTGGAAAAAACACTTTTTGCACTTGTGTTAGTGTTGAAAAACCACTTTTTGCACTTGTGATAGTGTTGAAAAACCACTTTTCGCACTTGTGTTAGTGTTGAAAAACCACTTTTCGCACTTGTGTTGGTGCAGGAAACAACTTTTGCACTTGTATTAGTCTGGAAAAAAACACTTTTTGCACTTGTGATAGTGTTGAAAAACCACTTTTCGCACTTGTGTTAGTGTTGAAAAACCACTTTTCGCACTTGTGTTGGTGCAGGAAACCACTTTTGCACTTGTATTAGTGTGGAAAAAACACTTTTCGCACTTGTGTTAGTGTTGAAAAACCAGTTTTCGCACTTGTGTTAGTGTTGAAAAACCACTTCGCACTTGTGTTGGTGCAGGAAACCACTTTTTCACTTGTATTAGTGTGGAAAAACCACTTTTCGCACTTCTGTTAGTGTTGAAAAACCACTTTTCGCACTTGTGTTAGTGTTGAAAAACCACTTTTCGCACTTGTGTTGGTGCAGGAAACCACTTTTGCACTTGTATTAATGTGGAAAAAACACTTTTTGCACTTGTGATAGTGTTGAAAAACCACTTTTCGCACTTGTGTTAGTGTTGAAAAACCACTTTTCGCACTTGTGTTGGTGCAGGAAACCACTTTTGCACTTGTATTAGTGTGGAAAAAACACTTTTCGCAATTGTGTTAGTGTTGAAAAACCACTTTTCGCACTTGTGTTGGTGCAGGAAACCACTTTTGCACTTGTATTAATGTGGAAAAAACACTTTTTGCACTTGTGATAGTGTTGAAAAACCACTTTTCGCACTTGTGTTAGTGTTGAAAAACCACTTTTCGCACTTGTGTTGGTGCAGGAAACCACTTTTGCACTTGTATTAGTGTGGAAAAACCACTTTTCGCACTTGTGTTAGTGTTGAAAAACCACTTTTCGCACTTGTGTTAGTGTTGAAAAACCACTTTTCGCACTTGTGTTAGTGTTGAAAAACCACTTTTCGCACTTGTGTTGGTGCAGGAAACCACTTTTGCACTTGTATTAGTGTGGAAAAAACACTTTTTGCACTTGTGATAGTGTTGAAAAACCACTTTTTGCACTTGTGTTAGTGTTGAAAAACCACTTTTCGCACTTGTGTTGGTGCAGGAAACCACTTTTGCACTTTTATTAGTGTGGAAAAAACACTTTTCGCACTTGTGTTAGTGTTGAAAAACCACTTTTCGCACTTGTGTTAGTGTTGAAAAACCACTTTTCGCACTTGTGTTAGTGTTGAAAAACCACTTTTCGCACTTGTGATAGTGTTGAAAAACCACTTTTCGCACTTGTTAGTGTTGAAAAACCACTTTTCGCACTTGTGTTGGTGCAGGAAACCACTTTTGCACTTGTATTAGTGTGGAAAAACCACTTTTTGCAATTGTGTTAGTGTTGAAAAAACACTTTTCGCACTTGTGTTGGTGCAGGAAACCACTTTTGCACTTGTATTAGTGTGGAAAAACCACTTTTTGCACTTGTGTTAGTGTTGAAAAACCACTTTTCGCACTTGTGTTGGTGCAGGAAACCACTTTTGCACTTGTATTAGTGTGGAAAAAACACTTTTTGCACTTGTGATAGTGTTGAAAAACCACTTTTCGCACTTGTGTTAGTGTTGAAAAACCACTTTTCGCACTTGTGTTGGTGCAGGAAACCACTTTTGCACTTGTATTAGTGTGGAAAAAACACTTTTCGCACTTGTGTTAGTGTTGAAAAACCACTTTTCGCACTTGTGTTAGTGTTGAAAAACCACTTTTCGCCCTTGTGTTGGTGCAGGAAACCACTTTTGCACTTGTATGAGTGTGGAAAAAACACTTTTTGCACTTGTGATAGTGTTGAAAAACCACTTTTCGCACTTGTTAGTGTT
The DNA here is from genome assembly GCF_964187855.1 of Myxine glutinosa. Taxonomy (NCBI): domain Eukaryota; kingdom Metazoa; phylum Chordata; class Myxini; order Myxiniformes; family Myxinidae; genus Myxine; species Myxine glutinosa. The sequence continues at coordinate 9,601 of NW_027619427.1, forward strand.
GAAAAACCACTTTTCGCACTTGTGTTGGTGCAGGAAACCACTTTTGCACTTGTATTAGTGTGGAAAAACCACTTTTTGCACTTGTGTTAGTGTTGAAAAAACACTTTTCGCACTTGTGTTAGTGTTGAAAAACCACTTTTCGCACTTGTGTTGGTGCAGGAAACCACTTTTGCACTTGTATTAGTGTGGAAAAACCACTTTTCGCACTTGTGTTAGTGTTGAAAAACCACTTTTCGCACTTGTGTTGGTGCAGGAAACCACTTTTGCACTTGTATTAGTGTGGAAAAACCACTTTTTGCAATTGTGTTAGTGTTGAAAAAACACTTTTCGCACTTGTGTTGGTGCAGGAAACCACTTTTGCACTTGTATTAGTGTGGAAAAACCACTTTTTGCACTTGTGTTAGTGTTGAAAAACCACTTTTCGCACTTGTGTTGGTGCAGGAAACCACTTTTGCACTTGTATTAGTGTGGAAAAAACACTTTTTGCACTTGTGATAGTGTTGAAAAACCACTTTTCGCACTTGTGTTAGTGTTGAAAAACCACTTTTCGCACTTGTGTTAGTGTTGAAAAACCACTTTTCGCACTTGTGTTGGTGCAGGAAACCACTTTTGCACTTGTATTAGTGTGGAAAAAACACTTTTCGCACTTGTGTTAGTGTTGAAAAACCACTTTTCGCACTTGTGTTAGTGTTGAAAAACCACTTTTCGCACTTGTGTTGGTGCAGGAAACCACTTTTGCACTTGTATGAGTGTGGAAAAAACACTTTTTGCACTTGTGATAGTGTTGAAAAACCACTTTTCGCACTTGTTAGTGTTGAAAAACCACTTTTCGCACTTGTGTTGGTGCAGGAAACCACTTTTGCACTTGTATTAGTGTGGCAAAACCACTTTTTGCACTTGTGTTAGTGTTGAAAAAACACTTTTTGCACTTGTGTGTAGTGTTGAAAAACCACTTTTCGCACTTGTGTTGGTGCAGGAAACCACTTTTGCACTTGTATTAGTGTGGAAAAACCACTTTTCGCACTTGTGTTAGTGTTGAAAAACCACTTTTCGCACTTGTGTTAGTGTTGAAAAACCACTTTTCGCACTTGTGTTGGTGCAGGAAACCACTTTTGCACTTGTATTAGTGTGGAAAAAACACTTTTTGCACTTGTGATAGTGTTGAAAAACCACTTTTCGCACTTGTGTTAGTGTTGAAAAACCACTTTTCGCACTTGTGTTGGTGCAGGAAACCACTTTTGCACTTGTATTAGTGTTGAAAAAACACTTTTCGCACTTGTGTTAGTGTTGAAAAACCACTTTTCGCCCTTGTGTTAGTGTTGAAAAACCACTTTTTGCACTTGTGTTAGTGTTGAAAAACCACTTTTTGCACTTGTGATAGTGTTGAAAAACCACTTTTCGCACTTGTGTTAGTGTTTTAAAACCACTTTTCGCACTTGTGTTGGTGCAGGAAACAACTTTTGCACTTGTATTAGTGTGGAAAAAAACACTTTTTGCACTTGTGATAGTGTTGAAAAACCACTTTTCGCACTTGTGTTAGTGTTGAAAAACCACTTTTCGCACATGTGTTGGTGCAGGAAACCACTTTTGCACTTGTATTAGTGTGTAAAAAACACTTTTCGGACTTGTGTTAGTGTTGAAAAACCACTTTTCACACTTGTGTTAGTGTTGAAAAACCACTTTTCGCACTTGTGTTGGTGCAGGAAACCACTTTTGCACTTGTATTAGTGTGGAAAAAACACTTTTCGCACTTGTGTTAGTGTTGAAAAACCACTTTTCGCACTTGTGTTAGTGTTGAAAAACCACTTTTCGCACTTGTGTTAGTGTTGAAAAACCACTTTTCGCACTTGTGTTGGTGCAGGAAGCCACTTTTGCACTTGTATTAGTGTGGAAAAAACACTTTTTGCACTTGTGTTAGTGTTGAAAAACCACTTTTTGCACTTGTGATAGTGTTGAAAAACCACTTTTCGCACTTGTGTTAGTGTTGAAAAACCACTTTTCGCACTTGTGTTGGTGCAGGAAACAACTTTTGCACTTGTATTAGTCTGGAAAAAAACACTTTTTGCACTTGTGATAGTGTTGAAAAACCACTTTTCGCACTTGTGTTAGTGTTGAAAAACCACTTTTCGCACTTGTGTTGGTGCAGGAAACCACTTTTGCACTTGTATTAGTGTGGAAAAAACACTTTTCGCACTTGTGTTAGTGTTGAAAAACCAGTTTTCGCACTTGTGTTAGTGTTGAAAAACCACTTCGCACTTGTGTTGGTGCAGGAAACCACTTTTTCACTTGTATTAGTGTGGAAAAACCACTTTTCGCACTTCTGTTAGTGTTGAAAAACCACTTTTCGCACTTGTGTTAGTGTTGAAAAACCACTTTTCGCACTTGTGTTGGTGCAGGAAACCACTTTTGCACTTGTATTAATGTGGAAAAAACACTTTTTGCACTTGTGATAGTGTTGAAAAACCACTTTTCGCACTTGTGTTAGTGTTGAAAAACCACTTTTCGCACTTGTGTTGGTGCAGGAAACCACTTTTGCACTTGTATTAGTGTGGAAAAAACACTTTTCGCAATTGTGTTAGTGTTGAAAAACCACTTTTCGCACTTGTGTTGGTGCAGGAAACCACTTTTGCACTTGTATTAATGTGGAAAAAACACTTTTTGCACTTGTGATAGTGTTGAAAAACCACTTTTCGCACTTGTGTTAGTGTTGAAAAACCACTTTTCGCACTTGTGTTGGTGCAGGAAACCACTTTTGCACTTGTATTAGTGTGGAAAAACCACTTTTCGCACTTGTGTTAGTGTTGAAAAACCACTTTTCGCACTTGTGTTAGTGTTGAAAAACCACTTTTCGCACTTGTGTTAGTGTTGAAAAACCACTTTTCGCACTTGTGTTGGTGCAGGAAACCACTTTTGCACTTGTATTAGTGTGGAAAAAACACTTTTTGCACTTGTGATAGTGTTGAAAAACCACTTTTTGCACTTGTGTTAGTGTTGAAAAACCACTTTTCGCACTTGTGTTGGTGCAGGAAACCACTTTTGCACTTTTATTAGTGTGGAAAAAACACTTTTCGCACTTGTGTTAGTGTTGAAAAACCACTTTTCGCACTTGTGTTAGTGTTGAAAAACCACTTTTCGCACTTGTGTTAGTGTTGAAAAACCACTTTTCGCACTTGTGTTGGTGCAGGAAGCCACTTTTGCACTTGTATTAGTGTGGAAAAAACACTTTTTGCACTTGTGTTAGTGTTGAAAAACCACTTTTTGCACTTGTGATAGTGTTGAAAAACCACTTTTCGCACTTGTGTTAGTGTTGAAAAACCACTTTTCGCACTTGTGTTGGTGCAGGAAACAACTTTTGCACTTGTATTAGTCTGGAAAAAAACACTTTTTGCACTTGTGATAGTGTTGAAAAACCACTTTTCGCACTTGTGTTAGTGTTGAAAAACCACTTTTCGCACTTGTGTTGGTGCAGGAAACCACTTTTGCACTTGTATTAGTGTGGAAAAAACACTTTTCGGACTTGTGTTAGTGTTGAAAAACCACTTTTCACACTTGTGTTAGTGTTGAAAAACCACTTTTCGCACTTGTGTTGGTGCAGGAAACCACTTTTGCACTTGTATTAGTGTGGAAAAAACACTTTTCGCACTTGTGTTAGTGTTGAAAAACCACTTTTCGCACTTGTGTTAGTGTTGAAAAACCACTTTTCGCACTTGTGTTGGTGCAGGAAACCACTTTTGCACTTGTATTAGTGTGGAAAAACCACTTTTCGCACTTGTGTTAGTGTTGAAAAACCACTTTTCGCACTTGTGTTAGTGTTGAAAAACCACTTTTCGCACTTGTGTTGGTGCAGGAAACCACTTTTGCACTTGTATTAGTGTGGAAAAAACACTTTTTGCACTTGTGATAGTGTTGAAAAACCACTTTTCGCACTTGTGTTAGTGTTGAAAAACCACTTTTCGCACTTGTGTTAGTGTTGAAAAACCACTTTTTGCACTTGTGTTGGTGCAGGAAACCACTTTTGCACTTGTATTAGTGTGGAAAAAACACTTTTTGCACTTGTGATAGTGTTGAAAAACCACTTTTCACACTTGTGTTAGTGTTGAAAAACCACTTTTCGCACTTGTGTTAGTGTTGAAAAACCACTTTTCGCACTTGTGTTAGTGTTGAAAAACCACTTTTCGCACTTGTGTTAGTGTTGAAAAACCACTTTTCGCACTTGTGTTAGTGTTGAAAAACCACTTTTCGCACTTGTGTTGGTGCAGGAAACCACTTTTGCACTTGTATTAGTGTGGAAAAAACACTTTTTGCACTTGTGATAGTGTTGAAAAACCACTTTTCGCACTTGTTAGTGTTGAAAAACCACTTTTCGCACTTGTGTTGGTGCAGGAAACCACTTTTGCACTTGTATTAGTGTGGAAAAACCACTTTTTGCAATTGTGTTAGTGTTGAAAAAACACTTTTCGCACTTGTGTTGGTGCAGGAAACCACTTTTGCACTTGTATTAGTGTGGAAAAACCACTTTTTGCACTTGTGTTAGTGTTGAAAAACCACTTTTCGCACTTGTGTTGGTGCAGGAAACCACTTTTGCACTTGTATTAGTGTGGAAAAAACACTTTTTGCACTTGTGATAGTGTTGAAAAACCACTTTTCGCACTTGTGTTAGTGTTGAAAAACCACTTTTCGCACTTGTGTTGGTGCAGGAAACCAATTTTGCACTTGTATTAGTGTGGAAAAAACACTTTTCGCACTTGTGTTAGTGTTGAAAAACCACTTTTCGCACTTGTGTTAGTGTTGAAAAACCACTTTTCGCACTTGTGTTGGTGTTGAAAAACCACTTTTTGCACTTGTGTTAGTGTTGAAAAACCACTTTTTGCACTTGTGATAGTGTTGAAAAACCACTTTTCGCACTTGTGTTAGTGTTTTAAAACCACTTTTCGCACTTGTGTTGGTGCAGGAAACAACTTTTGCACTTGTATTAGTGTGGAAAAAAACACTTTTTGCACTTGTGATAGTGTTGAAAAACCACTTTTCGCACTTGTGTTAGTGTTGAAAAACCACTTTTCGCACATGTGTTGGTGCAGGAAACCACTTTTGCACTTGTATTAGTGTGTAAAAAACACTTTTCGGACTTGTGTTAGTGTTGAAAAACCACTTTTCACACTTGTGTTAGTGTTGAAAAACCACTTTTCGCACTTGTGTTGGTGCAGGAAACCACTTTTGCACTTGTATTAGTGTGGAAAAAACACTTTTCGCACTTGTGTTAGTGTTGAAAAACCACTTTTCGCACTTGTGTTAGTGTTGAAAAACCACTTTTCGCACTTGTGTTAGTGTTGAAAAACCACTTTTCGCACTTGTGTTGGTGCAGGAAGCCACTTTTGCACTTGTATTAGTGTGGAAAAAACACTTTTTGCACTTGTGTTAGTGTTGAAAAACCACTTTTTGCACTTGTGATAGTGTTGAAAAACCACTTTTCGCACTTGTGTTAGTGTTGAAAAACCACTTTTCGCACTTGTGTTGGTGCAGGAAACAACTTTTGCACTTGTATTAGTCTGGAAAAAAACACTTTTTGCACTTGTGATAGTGTTGAAAAACCACTTTTCGCACTTGTGTTAGTGTTGAAAAACCACTTTTCGCACTTGTGTTGGTGCAGGAAACCACTTTTGCACTTGTATTAGTGTGGAAAAAACACTTTTCGCACTTGTGTTAGTGTTGAAAAACCAGTTTTCGCACTTGTGTTAGTGTTGAAAAACCACTTCGCACTTGTGTTGGTGCAGGAAACCACTTTTTCACTTGTATTAGTGTGGAAAAACCACTTTTCGCACTTCTGTTAGTGTTGAAAAACCACTTTTCGCACTTGTGTTAGTGTTGAAAAACCACTTTTCGCACTTGTGTTGGTGCAGGAAACCACTTTTGCACTTGTATTAATGTGGAAAAAACACTTTTTGCACTTGTGATAGTGTTGAAAAACCACTTTTCGCACTTGTGTTAGTGTTGAAAAACCACTTTTCGCACTTGTGTTGGTGCAGGAAACCACTTTTGCACTTGTATTAGTGTGGAAAAAACACTTTTCGCAATTGTGTTAGTGTTGAAAAACCACTTTTCGCACTTGTGTTGGTGCAGGAAACCACTTTTGCACTTGTATTAATGTGGAAAAAACACTTTTTGCACTTGTGATAGTGTTGAAAAACCACTTTTCGCACTTGTGTTGGTGCAGGAAACCACTTTTGCACTTGTATTAGTGTGGAAAAACCACTTTTCGCACTTGTGTTAGTGTTGAAAAACCACTTTTCGCACTTGTGTTAGTGTTGAAAAACCACTTTTCGCACTTGTGTTAGTGTTGAAAAACCACTTTTCGCACTTGTGTTGGTGCAGGAAACCACTTTTGCACTTGTATTAGTGTGGAAAAAACACTTTTTGCACTTGTGATAGTTTTGAAAAACCACTTTTTGCACTTGTGTTAGTGTTGAAAAACCACTTTTCGCACTTGTGTTGGTGCAGGAAACCACTTTTGCACTTTTATTAGTGTGGAAAAAACACTTTTCGCACTTGTGTTAGTGTTGAAAAACCACTTTTCGCACTTGTGTTAGTGTTGAAAAACCACTTTTCGCACTTGTGTTAGTGTTGAAAAACCACTTTTCGCACTTGTGTTGGTGCAGGAAGCCACTTTTGCACTTGTATTAGTGTGGAAAAAACACTTTTTGCACTTGTGTTAGTGTTGAAAAACCACTTTTTGCACTTGTGATAGTGTTGAAAAACCACTTTTCGCACTTGTGTTAGTGTTGAAAAACCACTTTTCGCACTTGTGTTGGTGCAGGAAACAACTTTTGCACTTGTATTAGTCTGGAAAAAAACACTTTTTGCACTTGTGATAGTGTTGAAAAACCACTTTTCGCACTTGTGTTAGTGTTGAAAAACCACTTTTCGCACTTGTGTTGGTGCAGGAAACCACTTTTGCACTTGTATTAGTGTGGAAAAAACACTTTTCGGACTTGTTTTAGTGTTGAAAAACCACTTTTCACACTTGTGTTAGTGTTGAAAAACCACTTTTCGCACTTGTGTTGGTGCAGGAAACCACTTTTGCACTTGTATTAGTGTGGAAAAAACACTTTTCGCACTTGTGTTAGTGTTGAAAAACCACTTTTCGCACTTGTGTTAGTGTTGAAAAACCACTTTTCGCACTTGTGTTGGTGCAGGAAACCACTTTTGCACTTGTATTAGTGTGGAAAAACCACTTTTCGCACTTGTGTTAGTGTTGAAAAACCACTTTTCGCACTTGTGTTAGTGTTGAAAAACCACTTTTCGCACTTGTGTTGGTGCAGGAAACCACTTTTGCACTTGTATTAGTGTGGAAAAAACACTTTTTGCACTTGTGATAGTGTTGAAAAACCACTTTTCGCACTTGTGTTAGTGTTGAAAAACCACTTTTCGCACTTGTGTTAGTGTTGAAAAACCACTTTTTGCACTTGTGTTGGTGCAGGAAACCACTTTTGCACTTGTATTAGTGTGGAAAAAACACTTTTTGCACTTGTGATAGTGTTGAAAAACCACTTTTCACACTTGTGTTAGGTTGAAAAACCACTTTTCGCACTTGTGTTAGTGTTGAAAAACCACTTTTCGCACTTGTGTTAGTGTTGAAAAACCACTTTTCGCACTTGTGTTAGTGTTGAAAAACCACTTTTCGCACTTGTGTTAGTGTTGAAAAACCACTTTTCGCACTTGTGTTGGTGCAGGAAACCACTTTTGCACTTGTATTAGTGTGGAAAAAACACTTTTTGCACTTGTGATAGTGTTGAAAAACCACTTTTCGCACTTGTTAGTGTTGAAAAACCACTTTTCGCACTTGTGTTGGTGCAGGAAACCACTTTTGCACTTGTATTAGTGTGGAAAAACCACTTTTTGCAATTGTGTTAGTGTTGAAAAAACACTTTTCGCACTTGTGTTGGTGCAGGAAACCACTTTTGCACTTGTATTAGTGTGGAAAAACCACTTTTTGCACTTGTGTTAGTGTTGAAAAACCACTTTTCGCACTTGTGTTGGTGCAGGAAACCACTTTTGCACTTGTATTAGTGTGGAAAAAACACTTTTTGCACTTGTGATAGTGTTGAAAAACCACTTTTCGCACTTGTGTTAGTGTTGAAAAACCACTTTTCGCACTTGTGTTGGTGCAGGAAACCAATTTTGCACTTGTATTAGTGTGGAAAAAACACTTTTCGCACTTGTGTTAGTGTTGAAAAACCACTTTTCGCACTTGTGTTAGTGTTGAAAAACCACTTTTCGCACTTGTGTTGGTGCAGGAAACCACTTTTGCACTTGTATTAGTGTGGAAAAAACACTTTTTGCACTTGTGATAGTGTTGAAAAACCACTTTTCGCACTTGTGTTAGTGTTGAAAAACCACTTTTCGCACTTGTGTTAGTGTTGAAAAACCACTTTTCGCACTTGTGTTGGTGCAGGAAACCACTTTTGCACTTGTATTAGTGTGGAAAAAACACTTTTTGCACTTGTGATAGTGTTGAAAAACCACTTTTCACACTTGTGTTAGTGTTGAAAAACCACTTTTCGCACTTGTGTTAGTGTTGAAAAACCACTTTTCGCACTTGTGTTGGTGCAGGAAACCACTTTTCGCACTTGTGTTAGTGTTGAAAAAACCACTTTTCGCACTTGTGTTAGTGTTGAAAAACCACTTTTCGCACTTGTATTGGTGCAGGAAACCACTTTTGCACTTGTATTAGTGTGGAAAAAACACTTTTTGCACTTGTGATAGTGTTGAAAAACCACTTTTCGCACTTGTGTTAGTGTTGAAAAACCACTTTTCGCACTTGTGTTGGTGCAGGAAACCACTTTTGCACTTTTATTAGTGTGGAAAAAACACTTTTCGCACTTGTGTTAGTGTTGAAAAACCACTTTTCGCACTTGTGTTAGTGTTGAAAAACCACTTTTCGCACTTGTGTTAGTGTTGAAAAACCACTTTTCGCACTTGTGTTGGTGCAGGAAGCCACTTTTGCACTTGTATTAGTGTGGAAAAAACACTTTTTGCACTTGTGTTAGTGTTGAAAAACCACTTTTTGCACTTGTGATAGTGTTGAAAAACCACTTTTCGCACTCGTGTTAGTGTTGAAAAACCACTTTTCGCACTTGTGTTGGTGCAGGAAACAACTTTTGCACTTGTATTAGTCTGGAAAAAAACACTTTTTGCACTTGTGATAGTGTTGAAAAACCACTTTTCGCACTTGTGTTAGTGTTGAAAAACCACTTTTCGCACTTGTGTTGGTGCAGGAAACCACTTTTGCACTTGTATTAGTGTGGAAAAAACACTTTTCGGACTTGTGTTAGTGTTGAAAAACCACTTTTCACACTTGTGTTAGTGTTGAAAAACCACTTTTCGCACTTGTGTTGGTGCAGGAAACCACTTTTGCACTTGTATTAGTGTGGAAAAAACACTTTTTGCACTTGTGTTAGTGTTGAAAAACCACTTTTCGCACTTGTGTTAGTGTTGAAAAACCACTTTTCGCACTTGTGTTGGTGCAGGAAACCACTTTTGCACTTGTATTAGTGTGGAAAAACCACTTTTCGCACTTGTGTTAGTGTTGAAAAACCACTTTTCGCACTTGTGTTAGTGTTGAAAAACCACTTTTCGCACTTGTGTTGGTGCAGGAAACCACTTTTGCACTTGTATTAGTGTGGAAAAAACACTTTTTGCACTTGTGATAGTGTTGAAAAACCACTTTTCGCACTTGGGTTAGTGTTGAAAAACCATTTTTCGCACTTGTGTTAGTGTTGAAAAACCACTTTTTGCACTTGTGTTGGTGCAGGAAACCACTTTTGCACTTGTATTAGTGTGGAAAAAACACTTTTTGCACTTGTGATAGTGTTGAAAAACCACTTTTCACACTTGTGTTAGTGTTGAAAAACCACTTTTCGCACTTGTGTTAGTGTTGAAAAACCACTTTTCGCACTTGTGTTAGTGTTGAAAAACCACTTTTCGCACTTGTGTTAGTGTTGAAAAACCACTTTTCGCACTGGTGTTAGTGTTGAAAAACCACTTTTCGCACTTGTGTTGGTGCAGGAAACCACTTTTGCACTTGTATTAGTGTGGAAAAAACACTTTTTGCACTTGTGATAGTGTTGAAAAACCACTTTTCGCACTTGTTAGTGTTGAAAAACCACTTTTCGCACTTGTGTTGGTGCAGGAAACCACTTTTGCACTTGTATTAGTGTGGAAAAACCACTTTTTGCAATTGTGTTAGTGTTGAAAAAACACCTCTCGCACTTGTGTTGGTGCAGGAAACCACTTTTGCACTTGTATTAGTGTGGAAAAACCACTTTTTGCACTTGTGTTAGTGTTGAAAAACCACTTTTCGCACTTGTGTTGGTGCAGGAAACCACTTTTGCACTTGTATTAGTGTGGAAAAAACACTTTTTGCACTTGTGATAGTGTTGAAAAACCACTTTTCGCACTTGTGTTAGTGTTGAAAAACCACTTTTCGCACTTGTGTTGGTGCAGGAAACCAATTTTGCACTTGTATTAGTGTGGAAAAAACACTTTTCGCACTTGTGTTAGTGTTGAAAAACCACTTTTCGCACTTGTGTTAGTGTTGAAAAACCACTTTTCGCACTTGTGTTGGTGCAGGAAACCACTTTTGCACTTGTATTAGTGTGGAAAAAACACTTTTTGCACTTGTGATAGTGTTGAAAAACCACTTTTCGCACTTGTGTTAGTGTTGAAAAACCACTTTTCACACTTGTGTTAGTGTTGAAAAACCACTTTTCGCACTTGTGTTGGTGCAGGAAACCACTTTTGCACTTGTATCAGTGTGGAAAAAACATTTTTGCACTTGTGATAGTGTTGAAAAACCACTTTTCGCACTTGTGTTAGTGTTGAAAAACCACTTTTCGCACTTGTGTTAGTGTTGAAAAACCACTTTTTGCACTTGTGTTGGTGCAGGAAACCACTTTTGCACTTGTATTAGTGTGGAAAAAACACTTTTTGCACTTGTGATAGTGTTGAAAAACCACTTTTCACACTTGTGTTAGTGTTGAAAAACCACTTTTCGCACTTGTGTTAGTGTTGAAAAACCACTTTTCGCACTTGTGTTAGTGTTGAAAAACCACTTTTCACACTTGTGTTAGTGTTGAAAAACCACTTTTCGCACTTGTGTTAGTGCAGGAAACCACTTTTGCACTTGTATTAGTGTGGAAAAAACACTTTTTGCACTTGTGATAGTGTTGAAAAACCACTTTTCGCACTTGTGTTAGTGTTGAAAAACCACTTTTCGCACTTGTGTTAGTGTTGAAAAACCACTTTTTGCACTTGTGTTGGTGCAGGAAACCACTTTTGCACTTGTATTAGTGTGGAAAAAACACTTTTTGCACTTGTGATAGTGTTGAAAAACCACTTTTCACACTTGTGTTAGTGTTGAAAAACCACTTTTCGCACTTGTGTTAGTGTTGAAAAACCACTTTTCGCACTTGTGTTAGTGTTGAAAAACCACTTTTCGCACTTGTGTTAGTGTTGAAAAACCACTTTTCGCACTTGTGTTAGTGTTGAAAAACCACTTTTCGCACTTGTGTTGGTGCAGGAAACCACTTCTGCACTTGTATTAGTGTGGAAAAACCACTTTTCGCACTTGTGTTAGTGTTGAAAAACCACTTTTCGCACTTGTGTTAGTGTTGAAAAACCACTTTTCGCACTTGTGTTAGTGTTGAAAAACCACTTTTCGCACTTGTGTTGGTGCAGGAAACCACTTTTGCACTTTTATTAGTGTGGAAAAAACACTTTTCGCACTTGTGTTCGTGTTGAAAAACCACTTTTCGCACTTGTGTTAGTGTTGAAAAACCACTTTTCGCACTTGTGTTGGTGCAGGAAACAACTTTTGCACTTGTATTAGTCTGGAAAAAAACACTTTTTGCACTTGTGATAGTGTTGAAAAACCACTTTTCGCACTTGTGTTAGTGTTGAAAAACCACTTTTCGCACTTGTGTTGGTGCAGGAAACCACTTTTGCACTTGTATTAGTGTGGAAAAAACACTTTTCGGACTTGTGTTAGTGTTGAAAAACCACTTTTCACACTTGTGTTAGTGTTGAAAAACCACTTTTCGCACTTGTGTTGGTGCAGGAAACCACTTTTGCACTTGTATTAGTGTGGAAAAAACACTTTTCGCACTTGTGTTAGTGTTGAAAAACCACTTTTCGCACTTGTGTTAGTGTTGAAAAACCACTTTTCGCACTTGTGTTGGTGCAGGAAACCACTTTTGCACTTGTATTAGTGTGGAAAAACCACTTTTCGCACTTGTGTTAGTGTTGAAAAACCACTTTTCGCACTTGTGTTAGTGTTGAAAAACCACTTTTCGCACTTGTGTTGGTGCAGGAAACCACTTTTGCACTTGTATTAGTGTGGAAAAAACACTTTTTGCACTTGTGATAGTGTTGAAAAACCACTTTTCGCACTTGTGTTAGTGTTGAAAAACCACTTTTCGCACTTGTGTTAGTGTTGAAAAACCACTTTTTGCACTTGTGTTGGTGCAGGAAACCACTTTTGCACTTGTATTAGTGTGGAAAAAACACTTTTTGCACTTGTGATAGTGTTGAAAAACCACTTTTCACACTTGTGTTAGTGTTGAAAAACCACTTTTCGCACTTGTGTTAGTGTTGAAAAACCACTTTTCGCACTTGTGTTAGTGTTGAAAAACCACTTTTCGCACTTGTGTTAGTGTTGAAAAACCACTTTTCGCACTTGTGTTAGTGTTGAAAAACCACTTTTCGCACTTGTGTTGGTGCAGGAAACCACTTTTGCACTTGTATTAGTGTGGAAAAAACACTTTTTGCACTTGTGATAGTGTTGAAAAACCACTTTTCGCACTTGTTAGTGTTGAAAAACCACTTTTCGCACTTGTGTTGGTGCAGGAAACCACTTTTGCACTTGTATTAGTGTGGAAAAACCACTTTTTGCAATTGTGTTAGTGTTGAAAAAACACTTTTCGCACTTGTGTTGGTGCAGGAAACCACTTTTGCACTTGTATTAGTGTGGAAAAACCACTTTTTGCACTTGTGTTAGTGTTGAAAAACCACTTTTTGCACTTGTGTTGGTGCAGGAAACCACTTTTGCACTTGTATTAGTGTGGAAAAAACACTTTTTGCACTTGTGATAGTGTTGAAAAACCACTTTTCGCACTTGTGTTAGTGTTGAAAAACCACTTTTCGCACTTGTGTTGGTGCAGGAAACCAATTTTGCACTTGTATTAGTGTGGAAAAAACACTTTTCGCACTTGTGTTAGTGTTGAAAAACCACTTTTCGCACTTGTGTTAGTGTTGAAAAACCACTTTTCGCACTTGTGTTGGTGCAGGAAACCACTTTTGCACTTGTATTAGTGTGGAAAAAACACTTTTTGCACTTGTGATAGTGTTGAAAAACCACTTTTCGCACTTGTGTTAGTGTTGAAAAACCACTTTTCGCACTTGTGTTAGTGTTGAAAAAACACTTTTCGCACTTGTGTTGGTGCAGGAAACCACTTTTGCACTTGTATTAGTGTGGAAAAAACACTTTTTGCACTTGTGATAGTGTTGAAAAACCACTTTTCACACTTGTGTTAGTGTTGAAAAACCACTTTTCGCACTTGTGTTAGTGTTGAAAAACCACTTTTCGCACTTGTGTTGGTGCAGGAAACCACTTTTCGCACTTGTGTTAGTGTTGAAAAACCACTTTTCGCACTTGTGTTAGTGTTGAAAAACCACTTTTCGCACTTGTATTGGTGCAGGAAACCACTTTTGCACTTGTATTAGTGTGGAAAAAACACTTTTTGCACTTGTGATAGTGTTGAAAAACCACTTTTCGCACTTGTGTTAGTGTTGAAAAACCACTTTTCGCACTTGTGTTGGTGCAGGAAACCACTTTTGCACTTTTATTAGTGTGGAAAAAACACTTTTCGCACTTGTGTTAGTGTTGAAAAACCACTTTTCGCACTTGTGTTAGTGTTGAAAAACCACTTTTCGCACTTGTGTTAGTGTTGAAAAACCACTTTTCGCACTTGTGTTGGTGCAGGAAGCCACTTTTGCACTTGTATTAGTGTGGAAAAAACACTTTTTGCACTTGTGTTAGTGTTGAAAAACCACTTTTTGCACTTGTGATAGTGTTGAAAAACCACTTTTCGCACTCGTGTTAGTGTTGAAAAACCACTTTTCGCACTTGTGTTGGTGCAGGAAACAACTTTTGCACTTGTATTAGTCTGGAAAAAAACACTTTTTGCACTTGTGATAGTGTTGAAAAACCACTTTTCGCACTTGTGTTAGTGTTGAAAAACCACTTTTCGCACTTGTGTTGGTGCAGGAAACCACTTTTGCACTTGTATTAGTGTGGAAAAAACACTTTTCGGACTTGTGTTAGTGTTGAAAAACCACTTTTCACACTTGTGTTAGTGTTGAAAAACCACTTTTCGCACTTGTGTTGGTGCAGGAAACCACTTTTGCACTTGTATTAGTGTGGAAAAAACACTTTTTGCACTTGTGTTAGTGTTGAAAAACCACTTTTCGCACTTGTGTTAGTGTTGAAAAACCACTTTTCGCACTTGTGTTGGTGCAGGAAACCACTTTTGCACTTGTATTAGTGTGGAAAAACCACTTTTCGCACTTGTGTTAGTGTTGAAAAACCACTTTTCGCACTTGTGTTAGTGTTGAAAAACCACTTTTCGCACTTGTGTTGGTGCAGGAAACCACTTTTGCACTTGTATTAGTGTGGAAAAAACACTTTTTGCACTTGTGATAGTGTTGAAAAACCACTTTTCGCACTTGGGTTAGTGTTGAAAAACCACTTTTCGCACTTGTGTTAGTGTTGAAAAACCACTTTTTGCACTTGTGTTGGTGCAGGAAACCACTTTTGCACTTGTATTAGTGTGGAAAAAACACTTTTTGCACTTGTGATAGTGTTGAAAAACCACTTTTCACACTTGTGTTAGTGTTGAAAAACCACTTTTCGCACTTGTGTTAGTGTTGAAAAACCACTTTTCGCACTTGTGTTAGTGTTGAAAAACCACTTTTCGCACTTGTGTTAGTGTTGAAAAACCACTTTTCGCACTGGTGTTAGTGTTGAAAAACCACTTTTCGCACTTGTGTTGGTGCAGGAAACCACTTTTGCACTTGTATTAGTGTGGAAAAAACACTTTTTGCACTTGTGATAGTGTTGAAAAACCACTTTTCGCACTTGTTAGTGTTGAAAAACCACTTTTCGCACTTGTGTTGGTGCAGGAAACCACTTTTGCACTTGTATTAGTGTGGAAAAACCACTTTTTGCAATTGTGTTAGTGTTGAAAAAACACTCCTCGCACTTGTGTTGGTGCAGGAAACCACTTTTGCACTTGTATTAGTGTGGAAAAACCACTTTTTGCACTTGTGTTAGTGTTGAAAAACCACTTTTCGCACTTGTGTTGGTGCAGGAAACCACTTTTGCACTTGTATTAGTGTGGAAAAAACACTTTTTGCACTTGTGATAGTGTTGAAAAACCACTTTTCGCACTTGTGTTAGTGTTGAAAAACCACTTTTCGCACTTGTGTTGGTGCAGGAAACCAATTTTGCACTTGTATTAGTGTGGAAAAAACACTTTTCGCACTTGTGTTAGTGTTGAAAAACCACTTTTCGCACTTGTGTTAGTGTTGAAAAACCACTTTTCGCACTTGTGTTGGTGCAGGAAACCACTTTTGCACTTGTATTAGTGTGGAAAAAACACTTTTTGCACTTGTGATAGTGTTGAAAAACCACTTTTCGCACTTGTGTTAGTGTTGAAAAACCACTTTTCACACTTGTGTTAGTGTTGAAAAACCACTTTTCGCACTTGTGTTGGTGCAGGAAACCACTTTTGCACTTGTATCAGTGTGGAAAAAACACTTTTTGCACTTGTGATAGTGTTGAAAAACCACTTTTCACACTTGTGTTAGTGTTGAAAAACCACTTTTCGCACTTGTGTTAGTGTTGAAAAACCACTTTTCGCACTTGTGTTGGTGCAGGAAACCACTTTTCGCACTTGTGTTAGTGTTGAAAAACCACTTTTCGCACTTGTGTTAGTGTTGAAAAACCACTTTTCGCACTTGTATTGGTGCAGGAAACCACTTTTGCACTTGTATTAGTGTGGAAAAAACACTTTTTGCACTTGTGATAGTGTTGAAAAACCACTTTTCGCACTTGTGTTAGTGTTGAAAAACCACTTTTCGCACTTGTGTTGGTGCAGGAAACCACTTTTGCACTTGTATTAGTGTGGAAAAAACACTTTTTGCACTTGTGATAGTGTTGAAAAACCACTTTTCACACTTGTGTTAGTGTTGAAAAACCACTTTTCGCACTTGTGTTAGTGTTGAAAAACCACTTTTCACACTTGTGTTGGTGCAGGAAACCACTTTTCGCACTTGTGTTAGTGTTGAAAAACCACTTTTCGCACTTGTGTTAGTGTTGAAAAACCACTTTTCGCACTTGTATTGGTGCAGGAAACCACTTTTGCACTTGTATTAGTGTGGAAAAAACACTTTTTGCACTTGTGATAGTGTTGAAAAACCACTTTTCGCACTTGTGTTAGTGTTGAAAAACCACTTTTCGCACTTGTGTTGGTGCAGGAAACCACTTTTGCACTTGTATTAGTGTGGAAAAACCACTTTTCGCACTTCTGTTAGTGTTGAAAAACCACTTTTCGCACTTGTGTTAGTGTTGAAAAACCACTTTTCGCACTTGTGTTGGTGCAGGAAACCAGTTTTGCACTTGTATTAATGTGGAAAAAACACTTTTTGCACTTGTGATAGTGTTGAAAAACCACTTTTCGCACTTGTGTTAGTGTTGAAAAACCACTTTTCGCACTTGTGTTGGTGCAGGAAACCACTTTTGCACTTGTATTAGTGTGGAAAAAACACTTTTCGCACTTGTGTTAGTGTTGAAAAACCACTTTTCGCACTTGTGTTGGTGCAGGAAACCACTTTTGCACTTGTATTAATGTGGAAAAAACACTTTTTGCACTTGTGATAGTGTTGAAAAACCACTTTTCGCACTTGTGTTAGTGTTGAAAAACCACTTTTCGCACTTGTGTTGGTGCAGGAAACCACTTTTGCACTTGTATTAGTGTGGAAAAACCACTTTTCGCACTTGTGTTAGTGTTGAAAAACCACTTTTCGCACTTGTGTTAGTGTTGAAAAACCACTTTTCGCACTTGTGTTAGTGTTGAAAAACCACTTTTCGCACTTGTGTTGGTGCAGGAAACCACTTTTGCACTTGTATTAGTGTGGAAAAAACACTTTTTGCACTTGTGATAGTGTTGAAAAACCACTTTTTGCACTTGTGTTAGTGTTGAAAAACCACTTTTCGCACTTGTGTTGGTGCAGGAAACCACTTTTGCACTTTTATTAGTGTGGAAAAAACACTTTTCGCACTTGTGTTCGTGTTGAAAAACCACTTTTCGCACTTGTGTTAGTGTTGAAAAACCACTTTTTGCACTTGTGATAGTGTTGAAAAACCACTTTTCACACTTGTGTTGGTGCAGGAAACCACTTTTGCACTTGTATTAGTGTGGAAAAAACACTTTTTGCACTTGTGTTAGTGTTGAAAAACCACTTTTTGCACTTGTGATAGTGTTGAAAAACCACTTTTCGCACTTGTGTTAGTGTTGAAAAACCACTTTTCGCACTTGTGTTGGTGCAGGAAACAACTTTTGCACTTGTATTAGTGTGGAAAAAAACACTTTTTGCACTTGTGATAGTGTTGAAAAACCACTTTTCGCACTTGTGTTAGTGTTGAAAAACCACTTTTCGCACTTGTGTTGGTGCAGGAAACCACTTTTGCACTTGTATTAGTGTGGAAAAAACACTTTTCGGGCTTGTGTTAGTGTTGAAAAACCACTTTTCACACTTGTGTTAGTGTTGAAAAACCACTTTTCGCACTTGTGTTGGTGCAGGAAACCACTTTTGCACTTGTATTAGTGTGGAAAAAACACTTTTCGCACTTGTGTTAGTGTTGAAAAACCACTTTTCGCACTTGTGTTAGTGTTGAAAAACCACTTTTCGCACTTGTGATAGTGTTGAAAAACCACTTTTCGCACTTGTGTTAGTGTTGAAAAACCACTTTTCGCACTTGTGTTGGTGCAGGAAACCACTTTTGCACTTGTATTAATGTGGAAAAATCACTTTTTGCACTTGTGATAGTGTTGAAAAACCACTTTTCGCACTTGTGTTAGTGTTGAAAAACCACTTTTCGCACTTGTGTTGGTGCAGGAAACCACTTTTGCACTTGTATTAGTGTGGAAAAAACACTTTTCGCACTTGTGTTAGTGTTGAAAACCCACTTTTCGCACTTGTGTTGGTGCAGGAAACCACTTTTGCACTTGTATTAATGTGGAAAAAACACTTTTTGCACTTGTGATAGTGTTGAAAACCACTTTTCGCACTTGTGTTAGTGTTGAAAAACCACTTTTCGCACTTGTGTTGGTGCAGGAAACCACTTTTGCACTTGTATTAGTGTGGAAAAACCACTTTTCGCACTTGTGTTAGTGTTGAAAAACCACTTTTCGCACTTGTGTTAGTGTTGAAAAACCACTTTTGCACTTGTATTAGTGTGGAAAAAACACTTTTTGCACTTGTGATAGTGTTGAAAAACCACTTTTCGCACTTGTTAGTGTTGAAAAACCACTTTTCGCACTTGTGTTGGTGCAGGAAACCACTTTTGCACTTGTATTAGTGTGGAAAAACCACTTTTTGCAATTGTGTTAGTGTTGAAAAAACACTTTTCGCACTTGTGTTGGTGCAGGAAACCACTTTTGCACTTGTATTAGTGTGGAAAAACCACTTTTTGCACTTGTGTTAGTGTTGAAAAACCACTTTTCGCACTTGTGTTGGTGCAGGAAACCACTTTTGCACTTGTATTAGTGTGGAAAAAACACTTTTTGCACTTGTGATAGTGTTGAAAAACCACTTTTCGCACTTGTGTTAGTGTTGAAAAACCACTTTTCGCACTTGTGTTGGTGCAGGAAACCACTTTTGCACTTGTATTAGTGTGGAAAAAACACTTTTTGCACTTGTGATAGTGTTGAAAAACCACTTTTCACACTTGTGTTAGTGTTGAAAAACCACTTTTCGCACTTGTGTTAGTGTTGAAAAACCACTTTTCGCACTTGTGTTGGTGCAGGAAACCACTTTTCGCACTTGTGTTAGTGTTGAAAAACCACTTTTCGCACTTGTGTTGGTGCAGGAAACCACTTTTGCACTTGTATTAATGTGGAAAAAACACTTTTTGCACTTGTGATAGTGTTGAAAAACCACTTTTCGCACTTGTGTTAGTGTTGAAAAACCACTTTTCGCACTTGTGTTGGTGCAGGAAACCACTTTTGCACTTGTATTAGTGTGGAAAAACCACTTTTCGCACTTGTGTTAGTGTTGAAAAACCACTTTTCGCACTTGTGTTAGTGTTGAAAAACCACTTTTCGCACTTGTGTTAGTGTTGAAAAACCACTTTTCGCACTTGTGTTGGTGCAGGAAACCACTTTTGCACTTGTATTAGTGTGGAAAAAACACTTTTTGCACTTGTGATAGTGTTGAAAAACCACTTTTTGCACTTGTGTTAGTGTTGAAAAACCACTTTTCGCACTTGTGTTGGTGCAGGAAACCACTTTTGCACTTTTATTAGTGTGGAAAAAACACTTTTCGCACTTGTGTTCGTGTTGAAAAACCACTTTTCGCACTTGTGTTAGTGTTGAAAAACCACTTTTTGCACTTGTGATAGTGTTGAAAAACCACTTTTCACACTTGTGTTGGTGCAGGAAACCACTTTTGCACTTGTATTAGTGTGGAAAAAACACTTTTTGCACTTGTGTTAGTGTTGAAAAACCACTTTTTGCACTTGTGATAGTGTTGAAAAACCACTTTTCGCACTTGTGTTAGTGTTGAAAAACCACTTTTCGCACTTGTGTTGGTGCAGGAAACAACTTTTGCACTTGTATTAGTGTGGAAAAAAACACTTTTTGCACTTGTGATAGTGTTGAAAAACCACTTTTCGCACTTGTGTTAGTGTTGAAAAACCACTTTTCGCACTTGTGTTGGTGCAGGAAACCACTTTTGCACTTGTATTAGTGTGGAAAAAACACTTTTCGGACTTGTGTTAGTGTTGAAAAACCACTTTTCACACTTGTGTTAGTGTTGAAAAACCACTTTTCGCACTTGTGTTGGTGCAGGAAACCACTTTTGCACTTGTATTAGTGTGGAAAAAACACTTTTCGCACTTGTGTTAGTGTTGAAAAACCACTTTTCGCACTTGTGTTAGTGTTGAAAAACCACTTTTCGCACTTGTGATAGTGTTGAAAAACCACTTTTCGCACTTGTGTTAGTGTTGAAAAACCACTTTTCGCACTTGTGTTGGTGCAGGAAACCACTTTTGCACTTGTATTAATGTGGAAAAATCACTTTTTGCACTTGTGATAGTGTTGAAAAACCACTTTTCGCACTTGTGTTAGTGTTGAAAAACCACTTTTCGCACTTGTGTTGGTGCAGGAAACCACTTTTGCACTTGTATTAGTGTGGAAAAAACACTTTTCGCACTTGTGTTAGTGTTGAAAAACCACTTTTCGCACTTGTGTTGGTGCAGGAAACCACTTTTGCACTTGTATTAATGTGGAAAAAACACTTTTTGCACTTGTGATAGTGTTGAAAACCACTTTTCGCACTTGTGTTAGTGTTGAAAAACCACTTTTCGCACTTGTGTTGGTGCAGGAAACCACTTTTGCACTTGTATTAGTGTGGAAAAACCACTTTTCGCACTTGTGTTAGTGTTGAAAAACCACTTTTCGCACTTGTGTTAGTGTTGAAAAACCACTTTTGCACTTGTATTAGTGTGGAAAAAACACTTTTTGCACTTGTGATAGTGTTGAAAAACCACTTTTCGCACTTGTTAGTGTTGAAAAACCACTTTTCGCACTTGTGTTGGTGCAGGAAACCACTTTTGCACTTGTATTAGTGTGGAAAAACCACTTTTTGCAATTGTGTTAGTGTTGAAAAAACACTTTTCGCACTTGTGTTGGTGCAGGAAACCACTTTTGCACTTGTATTAGTGTGGAAAAACCACTTTTTGCACTTGTGTTAGTGTTGAAAAACCACTTTTCGCACTTGTGTTGGTGCAGGAAACCACTTTTGCACTTGTATTAGTGTGGAAAAAACACTTTTTGCACTTGTGATAGTGTTGAAAAACCACTTTTCGCACTTGTGTTAGTGTTGAAAAACCACTTTTCGCACTTGTGTTGGTGCAGGAAACCACTTTTGCACTTGTATTAGTGTGGAAAAAACACTTTTTGCACTTGTGATAGTGTTGAAAAACCACTTTTCACACTTGTGTTAGTGTTGAAAAACCACTTTTCGCACTTGTGTTAGTGTTGAAAAACCACTTTTCGCACTTGTGTTGGTGCAGGAAACCACTTTTCGCACTTGTGTTAGTGTTGAAAAACCACTTTTCGCACTTGTGTTAGTGTTGAAAAACCACTTTTCGCACTTGTATTGGTGCAGGAAACCACTTTTGCACTTGTATTAGTGTGGAAAAAACACTTTTTGCACTTGTGATAGTGTTGAAAAACCACTTTTCGCACTTGTGTTAGTGTTGAAAAACCACTTTTCGCACTTGTGTTGGTGCAGGAAACCACTTTTGCACTTGTATTAGTGTGGAAAAACCACTTTTCGCACTTCTGTTAGTGTTGAAAAACCACTTTTCGCACTTGTGTTAGTGTTGAAAAACCACTTTTCGCACTTGTGTTGGTGCAGGAAACCACTTTTGCACTTGTATTAATGTGGAAAAAACACTTTTTGCACTTGTGATAGTGTTGAAAAACCACTTTTCGCACTTGTGTTAGTGTTGAAAAACCACTTTTCGCACTTGTGTTGGTGCAGGAAACCACTTTTGCACTTGTATTAGTGTGGAAAAAACACTTTTCGCACTTGTGTTAGTGTTGAAAAACCACTTTTCGCACTTGTGTTGGTGCAGGAAACCACTTTTGCACTTGTATTAATGTGGAAAAAACACTTTTTGCACTTGTGATAGTGTTGAAAAACCACTTTTCGCACTTGTGTTAGTGTTGAAAAACCACTTTTCGCACTTGTGTTGGTGCAGGAAACCACTTTTGCACTTGTATTAGTGTGGAAAAACCACTTTTCGCACTTGTGTTAGTGTTGAAAAACCACTTTTCGCACTTGTGTTAGTGTTGAAAAACCACTTTTCGCACTTGTGTTAGTGTTGAAAAACCACTTTTCGCACTTGTGTTGGTGCAGGAAACCACTTTTGCACTTGTATTAGTGTGGAAAAAACACTTTTTGCACTTGTGATAGTGTTGAAAAACCACTTTTTGCACTTGTGTTAGTGTTGAAAAACCACTTTTCGCACTTGTGTTGGTGCAGGAAACCACTTTTGCACTTTTATTAGTGTGGAAAAAACACTTTTCGCACTTGTGTTCGTGTTGAAAAACCACTTTTCGCACTTGTGTTGGTGCAGGAAACCACTTTTGCACTTGTATTAGTGTGGAAAAACCACTTTTTGCACTTGTGTTAGTGTTGAAAAACCACTTTTCGCACTTGTGTTGGTGCAGTAAACCACTTTTGCACTTGTATTAGTGTGGAAAAAACACTTTTTGCACTTGTGATAGTGTTGAAAAACCACTTTTCGCACTTGTGTTAGTGTTGAAAAACCACTTTTCGCACTTGTGTTGGTGCAGGAAACCACTTTTGCACTTGTATTAGTGTGGAAAAAACACTTTTTGCACTTGTGATAGTGTTGAAAAACCACTTTTCACACTTGTGTTAGTGTTGAAAAACCACTTTTCGCACTTGTGTTAGTGTTGAAAAACCACTTTTCGCACTTGTGTTGGTGCAGGAAACCACTTTTCGCACTTGTGTTAGTGTTGAAAAACCACTTTTCGCACTTGTGTTAGTGTTGAAAAACCACTTTTCGCACTTGTATTGGTGCAGGAAACCACTTTTGCACTTGTATTAGTGTGGAAAAAACACTTTTTGCACTTGTGATAGTGTTGAAAAACCACTTTTCGCACTTGTGTTAGTGTTGAAAAACCACTTTTCGCACTTGTGTTGGTGCAGGAAACCACTTTTGCACTTGTATTAGTGTGGAAAAACCACTTTTCGCACTTCTGTTAGTGTTGAAAAACCACTTTTCGCACTTGTGTTAGTGTTGAAAAACCACTTTTCGCACTTGTGTTGGTGCAGGAAACCACTTTTGCACTTGTATTAATGTGGAAAAAACACTTTTTGCACTTGTGATAGTGTTGAAAAACCACTTTTCGCACTTGTGTTAGTGTTGAAAAACCACTTTTCGCACTTGTGTTGGTGCAGGAAACCACTTTTGCACTTGTATTAGTGTGGAAAAAACACTTTTCGCACTTGTGTTAGTGTTGAAAAACCACTTTTCGCACTTGTGTTGGTGCAGGAAACCACTTTTGCACTTGTATTAATGTGGAAAAAACACTTTTTGCACTTGTGATAGTGTTGAAAAACCACTTTTCGCACTTGTGTTAGTGTTGAAAAACCACTTTTCACACTTGTGTTGGTGCAGGAAACCACTTTTGCACTTGTATTAGTGTGGAAAAACCACTTTTCGCACTTGTGTTAGTGTTGAAAAACCACTTTTCGCACTTGTGTTAGTGTTGAAAAACCACTTTTCGCACTTGTGTTAGTGTTGAAAAACCACTTTTCGCACTTGTGTTGGTGCAGGAAACCACTTTTGCACTTGTATTAGTGTGGAAAAAACACTTTTTGCACTTGTGATAGTGTTGAAAAACCACTTTTTGCACTTGTGTTAGTGTTGAAAAACCACTTTTCGCACTTGTGTTGGTGCAGGAAACCACTTTTGCACTTTTATTAGTGTGGAAAAAACACTTTTCGCACTTGTGTTCGTGTTGAAAAACCACTTTTCGCACTTGTGTTAGTGTTGAAAAACCACTTTTTGCACTTGTGATAGTGTTGAAAAACCACTTTTCACACTTGTGTTGGTGCAGGAAACCACTTTTGCACTTGTATTAGTGTGGAAAAAACACTTTTTGCACTTGTGTTAGTGTTGAAAAACCACTTTTTGCACTTGTGATAGTGTTGAAAAACCACTTTTCGCACTTGTGTTAGTGTTGAAAAACCACTTTTCGCACTTGTGTTGGTGCAGGAAACAACTTTTGCACTTGTATTAGTGTGGAAAAAACCACTTTTCGCACTTGTGTTAGTGTTGAAAAACCACTTTTCGCACTTGTGTTGGTGCAGGAAACCACTTTTGCACTTGTATTAGTGTGGAAAAAACACTTTTCGGACTTGTGTTAGTGTTGAAAAACCACTTTTCACACTTGTGTTAGTGTTGAAAAACCACTTTTCGCACTTGTGTTGGTGCAGGAAACCACTTTTGCACTTGTATTAGTGTGGAAAAAACACTTTTCGCACTTGTGTTAGTGTTGAAAAACCACTTTTCGCACTTGTGTTAGTGTTGAAAAACCACTTTTCGCACTTGTGATAGTGTTGAAAAACCACTTTTCGCACTTGTGTTAGTGTTGAAAAACCACTTTTCGCACTTGTGTTGGTGCAGGAAACCACTTTTGCACTTGTATTAATGTGGAAAAATCACTTTTTGCACTTGTGATAGTGTTGAAAAACCACTTTTCGCACTTGTGTTAGTGTTGAAAAACCACTTTTCGCACTTGTGTTGGTGCAGGAAACCACTTTTGCACTTGTATTAGTGTGGAAAAAACACTTTTCGCACTTGTGTTAGTGTTGAAAAACCACTTTTCGCACTTGTGTTGGTGCAGGAAACCACTTTTGCACTTGTATTAATGTGGAAAAAACACTTTTTACACTTGTGATAGTGTTGAAAACCACTTTTCGCACTTGTGTTAGTGTTGAAAAACCACTTTTCGCACTTGTGTTGGTGCAGGAAACCACTTTTGCACTTGTATTAGTGTGGAAAAACCACTTTTCGCACTTGTGTTAGTGTTGAAAAACCACTTTTCGCACTTGTGTTAGTGTTGAAAAACCACTTTTCGCACTTGTGTTAGTGTTGAAAAACCACTTTTCGCACTTGTGTTGGTGCAGGAAACCACTTTTGCACTTGTATTAGTGTGGAAAAAACACTTTTTGCACTTGTGATAGTGTTGAAAAACCACTTTTTGCACTTGTGTTAGTGTTGAAAAACCACTTTTCGCACTTGTGTTGGTGCAGGAAACCACTTTTGCACTTTTATTAGTGTGGAAAAAACACTTTTCACACTTGTGTTAGTGTTGAAAAACCACTTTTCGCACTTGTGTTAGTGTTGAAAAACCACTTTTCGCACTTGTGTTAGTGTTGAAAAACCACTTTTCGCACTTGTGTTGGTGCAGGAAGCCACTTTTGCACTTGTATTAGTGTGGAAAAAACACTTTTTGCACTTGTGTTAGTGTTGAAAAACCACTTTTTGCACTTGTGATAGTGTTGAAAAACCACTTTTCGCACTTGTGTTAGTGTTGAAAAACCACTTTTCGCACTTGTGTTGGTGCAGGAAACAACTTTTGCACTTGTATTAGTCTGGAAAAAAAACACTTTTTGCACTTGTGATAGTGTTGAAAAACCACTTTTCGCACTTGTGTTAGTGTTGAAAAACCACTTTTCGCACTTGTGTTGGTGCAGGAAACCACTTTTGCACTTGTATTAGTGTGGAAAAAACACTTTTCGGACTTGTGTTAGTGTTGAAAAACCACTTTTCACACTTGTGTTAGTGTTGAAAAACCACTTTTCGCACTTGTGTTGGTGCAGGAAACCACTTTTCGCACTTGTGTTGGTGCAGGAAACCACTTTTGCACTTGTATTAGTGTGGAAAAAACACTTTTCGCACTTGTGTTAGTGTTGAAAAACCACTTTTCGCACTTGTGTTAGTGTTGAAAAACCACTTTTCGCACTTGTGTTGGTGCAGGAAACCACTTTTGCACTTGTATTAGTGTGGAAAAACCACTTTTCGCACTTGTGTTAGTGTTGAAAAACCACTTTTCGCACTTGTGTTAGTGTTGAAAAACCACTTTTCGCACTTGTGTTAGTGCAGGAAACCACTTTTGCACTTGTATTAGTGTGGAAAAAACACTTTTTGCACTTGTGATAGTGTTGAAAAACCACTTTTCGCACTTGTGTTAGTGTTGAAAAACCACTTTTCGCACTTGTGTTAGTGTTGAAAAACCACTTTTTGCAGTTGTGTTGGTGCAGGAAACCACTTTTGCACTTGTATTAGTGTGGAAAAAACACTTTTTGCACTTGTGATAGTGTTGAAAAACCACTTTTCACACTTGTGTTAGTGTTGAAAAACCACTTTTCGCACTTGTGTTGGTGCAGGAAACCACTTTTGCACTTTTATTAGTGTGGAAAAAACACTTTTCGCACTTGTGTTCGTGTTGAAAAACCACTTTTCGCACTTGTGTTAGTGTTGAAAAACCACTTTTTGCACTTGTGATAGTGTTGAAAAACCACTTTTCACACTTGTGTTGGTGCAGGAAACCACTTTTGCACTTGTATTAGTGTGGAAAAAACACTTTTTGCACTTGTGTTAGTGTTGAAAAACCACTTTTTGCACTTGTGATAGTGTTGAAAAACCACTTTTCGCACTTGTGTTAGTGTTGAAAAACCACTTTTCGCACTTGTGTTTTTTTTTTTTTTTTTTTTTTTTTTTTTTTTTTTGTATACAATATCGAGGCTCGTGAAAGAGCGAACATTAATCACACAGAAAGACAAACCGACACATAAAACATATAACATAGGGAGCGGTAGACAAGATGGGGAGAGAGGGGGAAGGACACAAACACAACATTTGAGAGCAGGGACCGAGAGACATGGAGACATCGAGAGATCTGAGAGAGGGCGAGGGCTTTGGGGGGGGGGGGGGCGTGGGAAGGGGGCAGTGGGAGAGGTATAAAACATATGGACACTGCCAGGACTTCCAGGAAAGAAGTTGGAATTTCAAACAAGGTGGATCTGGGGTGAATTAGCGGGGGTAGAAAAGATCAAGGTTTTGGATGGGGGAAGATAAGAGATGGTGGTGAACAGCTGTTTTAAAGACCTGGAGGGAGGAGTGGGATTGAAGGGAGTGAGGGAGTTTGTTCCAGAGGCGGGAGAAAAGAGGAATGAAAGAGTGAAGGTGAGCGGAGAGCCGAGATTTCGGCAGTTTAACCATCAGAGGGTTGCTGGCAGATCTTGTGCGACCTGTAGGAATATTTGGGGGACAGAGCACAGAGAGAGCTGGGGGTGCAAGGCCGGAGAGGAGTCGGTAGAAGACAGAAAGACCACCTACCTGCCTGCGGTGAGTGAGTGAAAGGCCCTCAGAGATAGCTTCATCGCGGGAGATTCCAATAATTCTGAAAGCTTTGGTTTCAACAGCGTGAAGCCGAGCTAGGTGTGAGGCAGGAGCACCGGCCCATAGGGGAGAACAGTATTCCATTGAGCTGCGGATGAAAGCCTTGTATGTGGTGAGGAGCTCAGGTGTGCCGAGGAAGGACTTCGCACGACGGAGGATGCCCAGTCGGCGACTGGCTTTGGAGGCCAGCTTGGAAATGTGGTTTTCCCAAGAAAGATCATGGCAGATAGTGAGACCCAAAATCTTGAGCGACAGAACTTCTTGGAGAGGATTGTTGAGAAAGTAGATGGGAGGGTTGTCCAGTCGATCTTTTCGGAGAGACATAGTAAGAGTGTGAGATTTGTCAGGATTGAAAGACATGTTCCACTTGTTTGACCAGTCTGTGATTTTGTCCAGGTCTTCAGAGAGTGAGGAGGCAGCAGACTGCCGATCTGAGGGAAGAGGAATGGAGCGGCAGAGAGTGGAGTCATCAGCAAAGAGATAGAGAGGATTTTCGAGAGAGTCAGAGAGATCATTGATGAAGACCAGAAAAAGCACGGGGCCCAGAACACTGCCTTGGGGAACTCCAGCCTGAACAGGAAGAGGAGATGAGAGAAACCCATTCAGGGCCACACGTTGACGACGACTAGAGAGGAAGTCCGCCAGCCATGCGTGGAGATTTCCATGGATACCAAAGGAGGAGAGTTTGGTGAGCAAAGCGGGGTGCCAGACCGTGTCGAAGGCACGTGATATGTCGAGGGAGACAGCTCTAATTTCCTGTTTGGCATTGAGGACCTCCATCCATTGTTGAGACAGCAGAAGCAGCATGTCCAGAGTAGAGTGACCTGGTCTGAAAACAAATTGATGATCAGAGATCAAGCCATTGGAGAAGAGGAAAGATTTCATATCAGAAGCAATGATGGATTCCATGACTTTGCTGATAATTGGGAGAAGGCTGATTGGTCTGTAATTGCTAGGATCTGTTTTTGCACCTTTTTTGTGCAAAGCGGTGATGTTGGCTGATTTCCAAGCAGATGGCAGTTGACCTTGAGCAAAAGAGAGGGTGAAGAGAACAGAGAGAGGGTGAGATAGAGCAGCAGAGCAGGATTTTAGGACCCGTGGGCTGATGCCGTCGGGTCCAGTTGCAGAATCAGAGTCGAGGGTTGACAGAAACTTTTCCACCTTGTCAGGAGGAAAGGACACGGAGTCCAGGAGCAGCAGGGTACGACTGGGTATGGTGGGTACAGAGAGGGATGGGTTTGGGACACAAGATTTAGAGGCAAACACAGAGTTGAGGCATTCAGCTTTTTCACGTGCGGAGTCAGCTGTGTAGCCGTTTGAGGTAAGGGAGGGGATGGAGGGGGAACAAACACCAGAAACGGATTTGACCAGACGCCACCAGGATTTGGAAGAGGGAGACAGATAAGAGAGTTCGGTCTTGAGAACGGAGAGATATTGTTTCCTGGCTCTCCTGAGGGTGGACACACACTTGTTTCGGGCTTTGTGAAAGGAAATGAGATTTCCTTCCGTTGGATTTGCTTTCCAGGAGACGAAGGCAAGTTGTTTCTGGGCAACAGCCTCACCACAAGATTCCGTGTACCATGGACGGGAGGAAGGGTATGACAACTGAAGACGAGATGGGATAAATCTGTGCATGAGAGAGAGCAATTTACTTTGGAAGAATTCCCAGGATGAGTTGATGTCAGAGGTGGTAGAGATGGGAGACCAGTCCAGATGATTGATGGCTGCTTGAAGACCGTGCCAGTTGGCCTGAGTGAAATGCCAGACTCGTCGACGCTGAGCAGGCTCCCTGAGGATGGTCAGAGAGATGTCCACTTTAACAAGGACATGATCAGATGATCCGATCGGAGCAGAAGAAGAGCAGCAGACATTTTCAGGGAAGTTAGTCATAACCAAGTCCAGAAGAGAAGATGTTCCGTTGACTGAGATCCGGGTCGGGAAATTGACAGATTGTGTCAGTCCCAGTGAGTCGCAGAAGTCCTTTGCTGAGGAGCCATGGCTTGTGAGAGAGGTACCCACACCCAGCCAACTGGCATGATGACAGTTGAAATCACCACATATGAGGAAGAGAGAGTTGGGATGAGTAGATAGAAGTTGGTCCATATCATCAGACAGCGAGATGTAGATGGAGTCATCACTGTTTGGTGGACGGTACAACACACATATGAACAAGAGGTGGGAGCGAAGGGGAAGCCGTAGCCAGAGGTATTCCTGGGGGTGAGGTGGAGAGAGTGCAGTGCAGGGCGAGTGAGGAAGAGAGTTTTTGATAAAGATAGCAACCCCGCCTCCAGGACGAGGCTCAGGTCTATCATACCGGAGGAGGGAGTAGCCCGGGAGAGATACTATGGAATCAGAGACATCATAAAGGAGGAAAGTTTCTGTTAAGCAGATCACGTCTGGTTTGACAGAAGCAACCTGTATGGAGAGATCAGTTAAGTTTGAACGAAGGCCCCGGATGTTTGAGGTCCATACCGTTAATGAAGAGGAAGGGGGAGCATCAGATACAGAACAGGGGGGAGGAGGGGTAGGGTAAGATGTGGAAGAGGTGGAAGAGGTAGGGAGAGCTGTTGAAGGTGTGTCAGAGATTTCAGAATAGCTCGGAGAAAGGGAAGGATGGGGCGGACAAAAGTTTTGATGGTGATTGGGTGAGCCACAATGAGGTGTTATTTGAGGAGGGGGAAGAGCGAGGCAGAAGGTTGGGGGAGATGGAGGTGAGAGTTTGAAGGGGGAAGAAGCGGGGAGGACGCTTTGAGGAGGGGGAGTGAGCGGGGGGAAATTGAGAAGCAATGAGGGTGGGGAGATTTGAAGGGGAGGGGTGAGGGGGGAGTTTGGGAGGGAAGGGACAAGGGGAGGGATTTGAAAGGGATGGGATATGGGGGAGATTTGGAGGGGAGGGGTGAGGCAGGAGTCTAGGAGGGGAGGGGCGAGGGGGCGTCTTGGCGGGGAGGGGTGAGGGAGTAGTTTAGGAGGGAGGGGGCAAGGGGGGAGATTTGAAAGGGATGGGTGATGGGGAAGATTTGGAGGGGAGGGGTGATGGGGAAGATTTGGAGGGGAGGGGTTATGGGGAAGATTTGGAGGGGAGGGGTGAGATTGGATTTTTGAAAGTGTACGATTTATGGGAAACGAACATTTATTGCAAAATGAGTTTCTTGTGACCTTCGAGTTAAAAATACGTTTAAGGACGCTGGATGGAGGATGGAGTGCAGGAGAGTTTAGGGAATGTAGAACAAAGGCACTATAGGAGATGGATATTTTTTTGGGGATGAATTGATTTGGTGAGCAAGTCGAAAGCAGCCTTTTAAAGAAGAAGAAGAAAAAGGTGTTATAAAATATGACGGAATACATAACTTGAGGGAAAAGTGTAAACATTGAAGGTTAATGAGTGAAAACTATCTGGGGAAATGGGGGAGAAACACGTGGTCGAAGAACGAACGAACGAATAAGAATGAATAAACGAATGAGAACAGAGAAGGAAATGTTTTTTTTTTTTTTTTTTGAGTTGAGATTTACACAAGGAAGTAGGCTATGGGTGAAAAGACTGGGAATACAGAGAACGAAAGTTATTGGATCACAAACGACGGACCACTGAGAGAAAAACAAAGCCTCAAGGTTGTACAGTGCACACTGTACAAGGCCTTGCTCGCGACACGGCAAACAGACGATCAATTTATGAAAGATAAACACCGAGAAACAACCAAAGTTGCACACAATAACTTCACACACCGAAAGATAAATACAGTTTCGACAAAATACAATTGTGAACAGACTTAACTTCGAAAAACGTGGAGACCGTGTGGGGCTTCGAAAATCCCTGCCGCCGTCTCCAAGATCTCGCGAGATCTCCTATTTGGTGCAGGAAACCACTTTTGCACTTGTATTAGTGTGGAAAAAACACTTTTCGGACTTGTGTTAGTGTTGAAAAACCACTTTTCACACTTGTGTTAGTGTTGAAAAACCACTTTTCGCACTTGTGTTGGTGCAGGAAACCACTTTTGCACTTGTATTAGTGTGGAAAAAACACTTTTCGCACTTGTGTTAGTGTTGAAAAACCACTTTTCGCACTTGTGTTAGTGTTGAAAAACCACTTTTTGCACTTGTGTTAGTGTTGAAAAACCACTTTTCACACTTGTGTTGGTGCAGGAAACCACATTTGCACTTGTATTAGTGTGGAAAAAACACTTTTTGCACTTGTGATAGTGTTGAAAAACCACTTTTGGCACTTGTGTTAGTGTTGAAAAACCACTTATCGCACTTGTGTTAGTGTTGAAAAACCACTTTTCGCACTTGTGTTGGTGCAGGAAACCACATTTGCACTTGTATTAGTGTGGAAAAAACACTTTTTGCACTTGTGTTAGTGTTGAAAAACCACTTTTTGCACTTGTGTTAGTGTTGAAAAATCACTTTTCGCACTTGTGTTGGTGCAGGAAACCACTTTTGCACTTGTATTAGTGTGGAAAAAACACTTTTCGCACTTGTGTTAGTGTTGAAAAACCACTTTTCGCACTTGTGTTAGTGTTGAAAAACCACTTTTCGCACTTGTGTTAGTGTTGAAAAACCACTTTTCGCACTTGTGTTGGTGCAGGAAACCACTTTTGCACTTGTATTAGTGTGGAAAAAACACTTTTCGCACTTGTGTTAGTGTTGAAAAACCACTTTTCGCACTTGTGTTAGTGTTGAAAAACCACTTTTTGCACTTGAGTTAGTGTTGAAAAACCACTTTTCGCACTTGTGTTGGTGCAGGAAACCACTTTTGCACTTGTATTAGTGTGGAAAAAACACTTTTCGCACTTGTGTTAGTGTTGAAAAACCACTTTTCGCACTTGTGTTAGTGTTGAAAAACCACTTTTTGCACTTGTGTTAGTGTTGAAAAATCACTTTTCGCACTTGTGTTGGTGCAGGAAACCACTTTTGCACTTGTATTAGTGTGGAAAAAACACTTTTCGCACTTGTGTTAGTGTTGAAAAACCACTTTTCGCACTTGTGTTAGTGTTGAAAAACCACTTTTCGCACTTGTGTTAGTGTTGAAAAACCACTTTTCGCACTTGTGTTGGTGCAGGAAACCACTTTTGCACTTGTATTAGTGTGGAAAAAACACTTTTCGCACTTGTGTTAGTGTTGAAAAACCACTTTTCGCACTTGTGTTAGTGTTGAAAAACCACTTTTCGCACTTGAGTTAGTGTTGAAAAACCACTTTTCGCACTTGTGTTGGTGCAGGAAACCACTTTTGCACTTGTATTAGTGTGGAAAAAACACTTTTCGCACTTGTGTTAGTGTTGAAAAACCACTTTTCGCACTTGTGTTAGTGTTGAAAAACCACTTTTCGCACTTGTGTTAGTGTTGAAAAACCACTTTTCGCACTTGTGTTGGTGCAGGAAACCACTTTTGCACTTGTATTAGTGTGGAAAAAACACTTTTCGCACTTGTGTTAGTGTTGAAAAACCACTTTTCGCACTTGTGTTAGTGTTGAAAAACCACTTTTCGCACTTGTGTTGGTGCAGGAAACCACTTTTGCACTTGTATTAGTGTGGAAAAAACACTTTTCGCACTTGTGTTAGTGTTGAAAAACCACTTTTCGCACTTGTGTTGGTGCAGGAAACCACTTTTGCAGTTGTATTAGTGTGGAAAAAACACTTTTCGCAGTTGTGTTAGTGTTGAAAAACCACTTTTCGCA